>NC_053496.1:49507065-49807065 GCF_905171775.1 Rana temporaria | reverse complement strand
CATCAACATGGGGGAGTGCCATGTTAAGGAGGACAAAGGCCTCTTCCCCACAACCCTGACCAGTGGTTGTGGAGGTTTGCAGATGGGGGGCTTTTTGTAATCTGGAAGCCCCCTTTAATAATAAGGGGGCCCCCAGATACCAGTCCCCTCCTTATATGAATGAATATCGGTCCAAAGTACCACTACTCATTCAAAAAATTGTAACCTAGAAATAATCCCTTTAATAATAAAGTAAAAATTCCTCCAAAAAAGTCCCTCGTAAATCCATATCCAATCTCGATAACCGCCACCTGCTGATTTGCCAAAAGAAAAAATAATGACCTGGTGAACTTGACCCATCCAAACACTACTAATGGCCATGGCGATTCAGTTTGCATGAGTTGCGCTATACAAGTCATTCATTCATTCATTCATATGACAGCTCCCTGAGTTTCTATCAGCTACTGTATATAAAGAAAAAGTATGGGTGATGCCATTGCTATCCCTGACCCTCTGCATAAGCGGTGGGGATTCCTAATGACATCAGTGGTCCCTAAGGACACCTTAGGTTCAAGCATCCTTGATCTCATTTAAAAAGCAAAAAATTCTAAGCCAACATTTGCTATTAAGAAAAAGAAAATCATAGTTATCCAATTCAATGTAAAATCCTAAACATGAGAATATTTTCTTTCACATACCGGTATTTTCTTTTAGACAAAAATGTATGTATTCTTTATCAAAATAGAACAAAAGATGCAATTTCTGTTTTTAGTTGCTCAATAAATACATACCATTGGTTAGCAAAACCGCCAGGAAAGGTAGCAAATCCCCCAGTCTCATTTTTGAATGTTAGCTGTTTTTGGTAACCTGCAGAGAGAAAGTGGTGTGTTTGATATTGTAGTCTATACAAAATGTTATGTTGACAAGTCAGAGATAACACAGCACTCCATGAAATCATTGACACCCATATTCCTCCTTATATCACAAACTGAAGGGAGAGTTATAATATCCTTGTTTTTTTTGTTTTTTGCCATCTATGTCAATTGAGGGGAAATTTCCCTTTACATCCTGTTCCACAGTAAAACTGAGGGGAAATCCCTGAAACATGAGGGAAACCCTGGTTTTAACCAGAACTAGTGTCCCAATTTGGAGATTTCCCCTCTATTCCTGTTTTGAGAAAAGCCAAAATGTGGGATTTTCATTCACTTTCACTCCTGGTGATCACAGTAAACAGGAAAAATAAAGATAACAAATCCCCCTAATGAGGGCATAGACCAGGGGTGCCTAACCTTTTGAAGGCCAAGGGCCACCTAAGCAAATTGGTAACTGATCGTGAGCCACAATGAGCGCAGCGGGAGGATGACAGGTCCGTGTCCACGGACACAGCCCACTCTACTCTATGGGCCCTCTGATCCAATCCGATTCACCCAGACAGAAGGGGGCAGATCCATTTCTATTATTTTTTAGGTAAGCGGATGTAAAAAGGCACAAGTCTGTTTACATCTGCTGCTCCATAGAGGTGAATATTAAGTCTGATTGAGTCAGACCGATCATGTGAAAGGGGCCTAAGGCTGCTTTCACACTGATGCACTGCGATTTGCCCAAACCGTGGGTGCAGATCAGTGCACCTGTAGATTTTCTGTGGGTTAGCTGCACTTTGCCGTAAACTTCTATTATATCGTGCAGGTGTGGCGCACTTTCTGAAAGCGCAAAAAACCTGCAGGTAATAACAGAAGTCTATGGCTCAGTGCTTGTTTCCTCTACCAGCAGCTTCATTCACAAAACTGCTGATCTGGATGGAGGGTCAGCAACCCGTGATCTGGGCTTCCCAACCTGCTAACTCAGAGCAGGAGGCCGAGGGCCACATGAGAGGGCTCCGTGGGCCACATTTGGCCCCCGGAAGGTGGGGTATTTTCCACGCCAAATATTAATTACAGTGAGATTAACACACGTGTACAAATAAATGTCCCCGGACCACTGGTTGGGCACCCATGGCATAGACAGCAACTCAAACGTGAAAGGGGTTCTAATCCCTCTCCACTGTGCAAAAGTCAAAATGTTATGCCTTTAGTTATACTTTAAACCACAAGCTTGAACTGTCTAATCTAGATCCCGCTCACTTTTGTATACACCTTTTTCTGCAAGTGCCACTATTTTATGTTCACATCTTTTTACCATAGACCTGATTTAGTAAAAAAAAATAATAATAAAAAAATGATATATTTAAAAAGACAAAGTGTTTCTCCTAGTATTCATTAAAGCAGAACTACACTGCATCTGAACATTATAAACCAAAAAAGCTATTTCATTCATTGTTAATATTCAAAGCAAACTCACCCATCCCATCCATGTATCCATGCTTTATTTTGCTTAGAAATCACTTTAAAAGATACCCCCTATCATTTCTGTCTGTGACCATCTTGAGTAAGGGCAGATGATTCATGTAATTCATGTAACCTTTACTTCCTGGAGAATATCTGACCTTAGCTCAGGCATGTAGGCAGTGGTGGCAATTTCATCAATGAAAATATTTTCATTGACAAAATTCACATGATTTTAGTCGACTAACTATATCCCAGGCCTGAGGCCATATTAAATTAAGGAATGTCCAGTGTTTTGTAGTCCTTGTTAGTAAGTTCATGTTTTGGAAAGCCCAACTTACCTTCAACTATGTGCTCCAAAAACGTATTTTTGGTTTCAGGTGTGAGTTCATTGGTACTCTGCAGATATTCAAGGGAATAGCAATATCTAGAAAGTTTGGATACACACTGCTCCCCACATCCATCTGGTAAATTAAGTATATTCTCCAAATTAACGATGATGTTGCCCATGATATCACCTGTCAAAATAGGATTGTAATAATGAGAGAAAATAAAATAAATGTCCTTACAAAATGATATTACAGTATTTGGTCCTCACCTACAACAATGATGTGGGCACGTTCAGTTCCTGGAATCAGCCTGTCTGGGATATTTAAGGTATATGATACTTTTTGGGTGGTATCTGGTATGAAATGAGAGAAAGGGAAATAGGGTGAACAAGATAAAAGAATAAAACACTAGAAGACATTTTGAAAGCAGATCGATTGATTTTCAGTTACAAACACATCTAGAAAATAACATTGATGTCTAACACTACATAAGAGCAGACAATATATGTTAAACTTCAGACAAATAGCCAATTACGGTACACAGATGAAATGCATATATAGGAGCTGTTTTATTTACTGCAGTTCACTAACACCTACAGGGTTTTTTCCTCCCCTCAACTTGTTATAGGACAATGAAAGGAAAAGCAGTGATGAGCTCATCTCTCTGTCACTTCATTCTCCTCCTATCAGCATGTTCCTTGTTAACATAGAAGCACTGCAGCACACCTGAATGGCTCCTTGTTCTGCTTCTACCTTTCCCAACACAAGCTCTGTTGCACAGGGATTTTAAGACCTTAACTTGCATTTAACAAAATACATTTAACTAACAATGTATTAATGGATATAGAGCTGTGTCACCATACCAAGAGTACATTTATGGTGTTAGATTGTCACAATCAGTCTTTTTTATATCCTTCAAAATAGAGTACAATTCGGTAAACTGGTGCAAGAGAGTTTCTACTCCCCACATAGCTTTCTATGCTGTGCTGTATACATACACATCTGTGACACAAAAAGTTTAATACTGAGTTGATGCTTACGGGAAGACTTCTATTTACAGTCAATGCCTATTTTTGGCCAATATATATAAGAAAACATAAGCAAATTAATTGGCATGCTTTGGATCCGAAAACAAAACATTGGCTCAATGTTACCATGGTACTTTAGATTACTTCAATATCATGAAGAAATATTTTATTATTAAAGCGGAGGTTCACCCTAAAAACATGTATATAACATTACATTCTGCATACTTCCAACATTTACAGTATGCTGTTTTTTTTTTTTGCTGTACATACCGTATTATTGCTATTTTCCACCTGGCTTCCGTGTACTCACTCCCGCGGGAGTAGGCGTTCCTATGCAGAGGTGCAGTGTCATGTGGGACTTCGCCCACATGATTGACGTCTTGAGAAAAACTTCCCCCCGGCGGATAAGGCACGTCACGAGTTTCCGAAAGTAGCCGAACTGCGAGTCGGCTCTATACGGCGCCTGCGCACCGACTAGGAGCTGTGTAGAGCTGACTGCGCAGGCGCCGTATAGAGCCGACTCGCAGTTCGGCTACTTTCGGAAACTCATGACGCGCCTTATCCGCAGAGGGAAAGTTTTTCTCAAGACGTCAATCATCTGGGCGAAGTCCCACATGACACTGCACCTCTGCATAGGAACGCCTACTCCCGCGGGAGTGAGTACACGGAAGCCGGGTGGAAAATAGCAATAATACGGTATGTACAGCAAAAAAAAAAAAAAACAGCATACTGTAAATGTTGGAAGTATGCAGAATGTAATGTTATATACATGTTTTTAAGGTGAACCTCCGTTTTAAAGTGGATTTCCACCCAAAAGTGGAACTTCCACTCATTTGTCTCCTCTCCCATGGGGGAAGGGTGGACAGGATACCTGTCTTTGACAGGTGTCCTGTTCTCACTTGGGGAGTCCACACCGCGGCCCATGATGTCACTGTGGCGCTCCCTCCTCCTCCCCCAGACGCATTTTACAGATCGTCACACAAGCTGGAGTGAAAACAGTAATTCTAAGGCCATTATTCATGGTTAAAGTGTTTGTAAAGTCACTAAAGTGACTCTGTTTACACAATGTAAACGATCGGTGGGTTCCAGCGGACATCGTGTCCGCCAGACCCACTGATTGGCTCCCGCCGTGTCAAATCACAGGGATAAAAAACAATGTACAGGTATGTTTTTTCGCTCAGCTTGGTCGCCCTGCTGCAGTAAATGTGCGGTGGGCGGTCCAGAAGTGGCTAACCAGATAAGGACCGCCCTATAGCAGATTTACTGCTACAAAGCATCCGTCTTGTGCGGAATTATGTGTGAATATACACGTGTATATATATACATATATATATATATATATATATACAGTATATATATATATATATATATATATATATATATATATACACAGTGTATATATATATATATATATATATCTCCTGCACGCTGTCAGTGGGCCGCTTTTGCTGTGATTACTCACAGCATTAGTCAAACTGTGGGTGCCGGGAACTGGATATCCACCGGCACTCACCGATTGTTAGACAGAGACACAGAACAAAGTTTGTAATCATGTAGCAGTTTCACTATCAATGCCTATGGAACTATAGAGATAGACAACCTTGATTCAGAAGGCGGATATCACATAGTAGATCCAATGTGTGAAAAATCATACAGTAGTCATTTGTTTTGTGGTTGGCTAGGAATAAACCAGTGACCCATGCAACAAATAGCACATAAGTAAGACATTTCTTCACAGTCTGATCATTCTGAAAATAAAAACCTGTCTCATATGTGTGTATATATATATATATATATATATATATATATATATATATATATATATATATATATATATATTTAGCCCTGTTCATACATATCCTGTGCCCACTACCTTTCCTTTACCTGCAGGATATAGAAGATGGGTCTCTGTGATTTGCGCTTCATATCCCATGGGCTGAAAATAAAAAAAAACATGATTAAATGTTGAAGTAATATGATTACTGAAGTCTAATATTGAGAAAGAAACATGTAATTTGGTCAATTGTATGTAAAAAAGGCAATTACCGCTATGACTTTTATGCACCTATTACATTCAATGAGATTATATATCAGCCTAGAGTTTAAAGGGGTTGTAAAGGTTTGTTTTTTATTTTCTAAATAGGTTCCTTTTAAGCTAGTGCATTGTTGGTTCACTTACCTTTTCCTTCGATTTCCCTTCTAAATGTTTTTTTTTTCTTTGTCTGAATTTCTCACTTCCTGTTTCTCCTCAGTAAACTTGCCACCATCATCCATGGGGGTTAGTCAGCCAGAACAGCTTACTGAGGAGGAACAGGAAGTGAGAAATTCAGAAAAGAAAACAAAGAAAAAAAAAAAACATTTAAAGGGGAAATCGAAAGAAAAGGTAAGTGAACCAACAATGCTCCAGCTTAAAGGAACCCATTTAGAAAATAAAAAACAAACCTTTACAACCCCTTTAATAGGAATGTGGAAAATTTGTCATTTAATTTTATTTTTTTGATGGAGTGAGAAGGGATGGTACAACTCTTGCATCTTTATCGCTGTTTGTGTCCCAGTTGTGTAGATTTTGCACCAATTCCTGTCCTACTACAGTAATACAAAAGCCTGTATTGCTAATTGTGTTCTTGTTGAAGATATTTTCCTTATTCCTATTCCAGTGACAAAACACGCAGTGAAAGGTAAAGCTTTTGTGTGGATCGCTAAATATTTAAAATGCCTTTTATGGTCCTCTTCTAAGTGTAGCGGGTCCTGTGGATTCCTTCCTGCTCGCTTCACCAATGGAAGAATGACAGGATTGGACTCGGGGAGGAAGGACCATGCCTTTTCTCCCCTGCCCAGGCCAGCATTAGGGAGCTGGAGCAGCTGTGTCAAGGAAAGGTGTGGCTGCAGCTCTGTATACTCTGGCCACCGCTCTGTGACTTCCTCCCCTTCCTTCTACCAACAGCGGGAAGATGAGAGACAAAAGAGGATAAAATATAGTAGAAAACACCTGTAGTAATTCCCAGTTGTGGTGAGCAGTCAGTGCACTGGCTTGTAGTGTCCTCCTAGCACTTGAGCAAACGTTTAGATAAAGGAAAGCCAGCAGCTCGATCTTCCACAATGAATGAATGTATTAATCCTGGTGTGGTACAAAATAATACAGGGCTTACGACTTTCAGCGTGCAGCCTTAGTCATAGCCAATGGCTATCGCACACTAGTTCTCCAAAATTGCAAGGGTACTAAATCTATCAATATCTCAGATGTAAAAATACTAGATACTAAATAATACTAGATACCTTTGAAAGTCTAATAGCTTAAATACCCTATCATGCTCATCCCTTGACAAATCTTGGAAAATATGGACTGAAAATAGATATAAGCATCATATCTCGCTGACATTGTTAATACTGTCACTACTTACTCCTAGTCTTGCATATCTTGCTTATGTGTACTATCCTGCGTTCTGACACTAAGCATGTGGTCACATTTGTGTCTTTTTCTTGTTTTGTTACTCCTTAAAAATAATAAAAATCTTTAAAAAAAAAGTGAAAGTAAAAGAAAATCCCTAATTTTGGGTTGTCTGCAGAACAGTAATAGAAGGGAAATCGTCCAAAAGGTAACCCTGGTAACAATAAGGGATGCCTTCGCTTTGGGGGACTTGTTCTGACTTCCTGTTTTATGAAAACAGTTTTGTCCTAAGTTCTACTTTAACCTTCATGTTGAGTCCTCACCTTGACCACTATGGTTTTTTCAATGGAATCTGATTTGTGATCCTTTGTTATCAGAAGATGGTCTTCCTTGCAGTCCCCTTCAATCTCCATAGATCCACTTTCTATATGAATCTTGATTTTATCTGAAAAACAAAATAGGAGGGCTTTAACATCCAACCAAATCCCTCATTATTAAATACTAAAGTGTAATTATTTTTATATTCGTGGCTATTACTTTTTAATCACATAGCATCAGTGAATTGGGGGGGTTTCAGCAACATAAGAGGCACAGCACAGTCTGGAAGCTTAATTTATTTCAAGTCAGACCCCTTTCACACTGGGGCATCTTTTAGGCGCTTTAACGTTAAAAAAAAGTGCCTGTAAAGCTCCCGAAAGAAGCCTTATCTGCAATCCCAATGTGAAAGCCTGAGTGCTTTCACAGTGAGGTGCTTCACTGGCAGGGCGTCAAAAAAAAATCCTGCAAGCAGCTTCTTTGCAGCGCCCCTTCCCATTGAGGTGCTTTTTTTTAAACGTCAAAGTGCCTGAAAAACGCCCCAGTGTGATAGAGGTCTTAGCGGAGCTTTACCAGCGTTTTTCGAGCACTGGCAGTGTGAAAGGGCTCTGAAAGCACTGGGATTGCAGATGAGGCTTCTTTCAGGCGCTTTACAGGCGCTTTTGAAAAACGCCCCAGTGTGAAAGGGGTCTAAACCATATAAAATAACTTCTTATAAAATGACATATGTATAAACAGTACATATATTTTTTTACTTACAGCCCACAGGAAAACATTTTCCTTCCCATGCGTCAGAAAGTGCTTCAAAGCATTAGGGAATATATTTTGAATGCTCTATTTTATACCCATGCTAACTGAGATTAAAGCTGGCCATACGTTACACAATTATCTTATTCAATTTCCTTTAGATTTACCTTCAATTATATAGTGCAAAGGCCTGCCTGATTGCATACAAAATTGAAAGTGTTTAGCAGGGGTCAAGTCCTGGGGAAAAAAGTGTGGGAACTCTCACCCAAGATCCAAAAAAATGATACGCTCATATGCATAATTACTAAACCGCTTGCTTAGAAAGAAGCAAGTTCTTTCTAAATCCCGCGATAACTCGCGGCAGACCTCTGCAATGTCTCCTGGGAACAATGACAAAAGTTCCCAGCAGAGACATTGCGGCATCGAGGAAGTAACGGAATACCGCACACTACCCAATGAATCCATATACAGGAAGCGGCCAGTAACAAAGGATTACTAAGGTTCGCCTGCCCCTGACAGTGACTAGAGCTGGGCATCGCCGCTTAGTGAAGGATTGGCTCGGCTGCTCTAGTCCTGCAAAGGGAACTGCGTTCCTGCTGTGAAAAAAGTGCAGGAACTCCGTTCCCACGCGTTCCCGCAGCACTTGAGCCCTGGTTTAGGCTTGACCTCATATAATATGGTTTTGGAAAAAAAATCTAAAGGAAAATTGTACAAGATTCTGTAATGTATGGCCAGCCTTAGGTATTATTTCATGGTGGCCACATATCTGTTGTTTAACAGTAGCAGACTTGCAGATTCAGTTAATTGCAAACCAAAAGACAAAAAAGTTTATTCTGTTACTGAGTTTGGGATAAGAATAGTGGGCGGAGCTATGCACACCTTTTCTGTTGGTGAACTTTTTATCCAGAACTCCGGTATATACAGGATAATCATTGGCTTTCTAAATTCCACACCATACAAGCCATTCAGGTTGATTTACCATCAAAGCAATTAGGCTGTTCACTTAGCAAAGTATTTTCACATTGCAATGTCATTTTCCCTTGGCTTAGTGCATAAAGTGAAGCTTTGATGACTTCTATCATTCATTTGTATTCAAGCAAAAAAGATGTTGCTAAATTTTTGTTTTGCACGTGATTGGGTATTCTTTGCAAAGTACATTTTTACCACATTTACTAAGCTAAGGATAAATTATCTAGACAAGTGAAGGTAATCTATTTCTTAAAGGGTAAGTTCACCTTTACCTGCTGACCAGCTGACCTGTACTGTGGCAATCCCCGGTTCTAAGCCCTGGTATACCCGTAGCAGGTGTTTCCAAGGCTTAGAAATCCCCTGAGCTGAATTCCAAAACATTGTTTTGGAGCATTCCAATTGATCAGCACGTCACATTAGCAGCGCCGACCAATCAGCAGCCGCATAGCCCGTCCTGTCAGATGTGAAGACAGAGAGAGGATTTCTAACCCCCTGGCGCAGATATAACGTGGCTTAGAGACAGAGATTGATGCGGTCCAGGTCAGCGGGATCAAGGGGGGAGAGGAGGGGGACCTGTGTAAGTTCACCTTACAGATTTTTCTGTAAAGGTGAACTTACAGGACTGATTGTCCTGTCAGATGTGAAGACAGAGAGAGGATTTCTAACCCCCTGGCTCCTGACGCGGATATACCGTGGCTTAGAGCCAGAGATTGATGCGGTCCAGGTCAGCGGGATCAAGGGGGGAGAGGAGGGGGACCTGTGTAAGTTCACCTTACAGATTTTTCTGTAAAGGTGAACTTACACTTTAAAGTGATTGTAAACCTATGTTTTTTTTGTTTTTTTAATAACAAACATATCATACTTGCCTCCACTGTGCAGTTCGTTTTGCACAGTGTGGCCCGGATCATCGTCTTCTGGGGTCCCATGACGGTGCTCGTGGCTCCTCCTCGCATTGGTAAACCCTTTGGCAGAAGCACTCTCCCTGGGGGTTACTTTGTGGGTGCGCTCCCAAGTCCAGCATTAGCGTGCATAGACACAGAATGCCGAGCTCGGCCCCACTTTGGAAAAAAAAAGAATAAATGCAAATTTTTCTTGCATATTTCTAAGGAGCCTGTAGAGTAGACCATTACACCTGTAAGCAGCAGATCACAGGTGCAATATCAGGCTCCTGCAGACTCTCAGGACAGTTTTCTGCCCGTACCTCCCTTACAGAGAGGAAGTTATTGAGAGAAGGAAGATCACCAGCGCTCTCGCATTTCATTGAGAACTACAAATCCTCGGCACAATGGCTGACTCGCAGTCTATTCATTCCCAGGAAACTGTGAATAAATAATGTGGCCGAGTGGGCAGAGGCCCACACGGCCATGCTGATTTCAAATTGTGACAGTGGGTGCAGGGAGAAGATCCCCCTGTCACCAGAGGTGCATGCTGTACATGTTACCTGTCACACCCCAATATGGGTGTAACATATAACATGTTCAGAAAGGTGGACTTAGGCTTTAGGTTTTATGCTAAAGTTGACCACATGAATTCTGAGCCTTAATATGAAGTCAGCCTTCCTTAATTTCTTTCACGAATACATATACATTAAAAGTAGTATATGTGTTAGGATCTGCCCTATCATCCAATTTTTCCTAACACAGCTTTAGTCATAAGTAGATGAAAGCTATAAATCAATGAATTACAGCATGCAGGCAGAGCTGCCAACTTCTCTTCCTGGGTAAAAGGAAAATATATTGTAATAACGTCAAACAGTACCTAGTTTTGTAGCTGTGGCATCCCAGCTGAAATGGCTAACATGACCATCACAGACACATCGGGCTTGGTCTTTGCCTTGGACTGTATGGATACCATCAACTTCAGATAGAGACACTGCCACCTGTGAGAATGAGATAGCACTTTAGAAAGAGAGAGTTGGCAAACTTATAGTATCTATGTGGAATTGTTTAATAAAAATTCTTGATTCAAATAACAGCATCAAAAAATTCTCTTCCCACTGTAGGATGTTGAAACTGAAGCCGGCTATAGATGGCTCAAATCTCAGCCAGGTCAGCAGGGACTTCACCTGCGATTTGAACCTTTAATGGGCAGGCTAATTGTACCCAAGTTGATCGATCAATCAACTTGGGTACATCAGCCTGTTGGATTTTTCATGCAAATATTGCCAGCAGTTATAGCCGAGAAAACACAATAGCTTTAATGAAAGGGATACCCCTATCAGCACTGACTGTGCTGATGGGGAAAGAAAATTGCACTTTCTTTGGCCAGCTTGCGTTTCAAATTATGTTGACTACACACCACTGAGTTGTCACAGGAGCAGTAAGTGACAGAAAATCTTTCAATTAGCAAACTTGTCCTGGTGACAACTCTCTAAGAGGGCATATCCCCCTCACTTTGCAGAGATCTCCTCTTGCTTTCAGCTCTTGCTACACTGGGACAGGTGGTGAGGGGAAATCTCTTTTATAAGCATAAGGAGGAAAAGAAAAAAGAAAAGGAGTCTTGACTATCCTCTACTCTATACAAATTTAAAAGCAAAAAAAGTTTTGTCTTTACGTACACTTATTTGTTCATTTTATGTCTTTTGAAGCTCTGGCCTTTAGCGAAAATATTGACCCCTGCAGTATAAAATACACCAGCATCATATGTGTATTTTCTCATTGCCTTGACTGATAATTTGGTATAGAACTGAAAGTCAAGTGAAGCTACAAAAATGTTAAAGGGCTCCATTCCCCACAGGAGCTCCCAGACCTTCGTTCTCTGTATTCTGAGACATACGTCTTCTGGCACATCTCAAAGCTTGAAGTTTGAATAAAAACTATGATTAAACTGTGAGTTTGGATACATGAAGCACTTTTACATTACTAATGTTGTACTTGTGCAAAGTGCTACTCAAAATTCAAAGCAGCCATCAACAACAAAGCAAATGTTACATAGTCTGTGAGCTTAAAAACCTGCGTGTGTGCTTTTATGTTAATAGTACATTGTATACCCCTGTATGTTGTGGTCGTTTAGGTGCCCATCTAATAGTTTTTTTAAATTATCGATGCTCCTCACTGAAACCACTGCTTGTGGAAGAGAATTCCACAGCATCCTCTATGCAGTTTAAGGTTAAACCTCTTCTCTTCTAATTTTAGTGAATGGCAGCGTGTCTTTTTAGATTCCCTTGCGCGGAAAAGTTCTCTCTATTGTGGGGTCACCAGTATGGTATTTATACATTGAAATCATATCCCCTCTCAAGTGTCTTTTCTCCAGAGAGAATAAGTTCAGTGTTTGCAGTCTTTCCCCATAGCTAAGATCCTCTAGTCCAGGGATTTGCAATTAGTGGACCTCCAGCTGTTGCAAAACTACAAGTCCCATCATGCTCTGCCTCTGGGCGTCATGCTTGTGGCTGCAAGAGTCTTGCTATGCCTCATGGGACTTGTAGTTCATCAACAGCTGGAGGTCCGCTAATTGCATATCCCTGCTCTAGTCCCTTAATTAGCTGTGTTGCCCTTCTCTGGACTCTCTCCAGTTTCAGCACATCCCTCCTGAGGACTGTTGCCCAGAACTGGATAACATACTTCAGGTGCAGCCGGACCAGAGTCTTGTAGAGTGGGCGAATTATCGTTTTATCTCTGAAGTTAATCCCCTTTTTAACCACTTTAGCCCCGGGCCTGTTTTTCAGAGTCGGTGTTTACGAGACAAAACCATTTTTTTTTGCTAGAAAATTACTTAAAACCCCCAAACATTATATATATTTTTTTTCTAACACCCTAGAGAATAAAATGGAAGTCATTGCAATACTTTTTGTCACACCGTATTTGCGCAGCGGTCTTACAAGCGCACTTTTTTTTGAAAAAAATCACTTTTTTAAATGAACAAATAAGACAACAATAAATTTGGCCCAATTTTTTTATATATTGTGAAAGATAATGTTACGCCGAGTAAAATGATACCCAACATGTCACGCTTAAAAATTTCGCCCGCTCGTGGCATGGCGTCAAACTTTTACCCTTAAAAATCTTGATAGGCGACGTTTAAAAAATTCTACAGGTTGCATTTTTTGAGTTACAGAGTAGGCCTAGGGCTAAAATTAATGCTCTCGCTCTAACGATCGCGGCGATACCTCACTTGTGTGGTTTGAATACCGTTTTCATATGTCGGCGCTACTCGCGTATACGTTCGCTTCTACGCGCGAGCTCGTCGGGACGGGGCGCTTTAAAACATTTTTTTTTTGCTTTTCGCATTTATTTTTATTTATTTTACAATTTTTAACACTGAAAAAAAAAAAAAAAAAAATTATCACTTTTATTCCTATTACAAGGAATGTAAACATCCCTTGTAATAGAAAAAAGCATGACAGGTCCTCTTAAATATGAGATCTGGGGTCAAAAAGACCTCAGATCTCATATTTAGGCTTAAATGCAAAAAAAAAAAAAAAAATTTGGAAATGTCATTTTTTCAAATGACAAAAAAAAAAATGTTTCTTTAAGACGCTGGGCGGGACTGACGTTTTGACGTCACTTCCGCCCAGCGGAGCTATGGGGACGGGCGAAGGAGATTTTTCCTTCAGTCTCGTCCCCGCTCACCATCCGGATGGTCGCGATCTCCTCCGCCGCTACCGACGGCTCCGGTAAGCGGCGGAGGGCGCGGAACAGCGGCGGGAGGGGGGGGGGCCCCTCTCCCGCCACCGATAACGGCGATCTCGCGGCGGATTCGCCGCGGAGACCGCCATTATCGTTAACACGGCCGCCCACAGAAGAGATGAATATCTCGATTGTGGCAGCAGCTGCTACCGTTACCGAGATATTCATCTCTAAAGTGATGACGTATAACGACGGTGGGCGGTCGGCAAGTAGTTAATGCATGCCAATATTCTGTTGGCTTTGCTTGCAGCAGCTTGGCATTGCATGTCATTGCTAAGCCTGTCATCTACTAGGACCCCCAGGTCCTTTTCCATCCTAGATTCCACCTGAGGTTCTCCCACTAGCGAGTAAATTGTATTAATATTTTTGGCATCCAAATGCATTATTTTACATTTTTCAATGTTAAACCTCATTTGCCATGTAGTTAATTAATTTGTTTAGATCTTCTTGCAAGGTTTTCACATTCTGCATAGAAGTTATTGCCCTGCTTAGCTTAGCATTGTCCACAAATACTGAGATTAAGCCGTTTATCCCATCCTCCAGATCGTTTATGAACAAATTAAATAGGATTGGTCCCAGGACAGAACCCTGGGGACCCCACTTTCCACGCCATTTATCACCACCCTCTGGACTCGCCCCGTAGCCAGTTTTTAATCCATGTACTCACCCTTTGATCTATGCCATGGAACATCTTTTCTAAGCTGCTAAAATAATATTTTTGATTGGTTGCTATGGGTAACTGCAAGATACTACTTATTATAGTATATTATTAGATCATGGCTGATTGGTCTTACCAAAATACATTTCTTCTCATAGCTGAAGATTTGGGCATCAATTTTAAATTTCTCTCCTTGTACCACAGAGTAAGGTATAATTAGGTCAATGTGATAATCCTGGAAGGTGACAAGCCCAACATTTCGGATCTCCCCAATACCAGATTTTCCCAGACACACGGCGTCTGTCTCCCATTTGGTGATACTGTCTGGTGTCTTCAGGTTTAGCACAGTGTGGCCTTCTGGACTGTGAGGGGAAAAAAGGGTCTGATGAAGCCAAACTGCTTAACACACAATTGAATCAATTTTATATGGAACAGTTTTATCTTCTAATAAACGACTAAAGTGGCATAAATACTTGTATGATCCACCGACACCTGCAGTTCTACAAAGAGGGATACATCTTTCAGAATCTGCACATTTTCAGTCTTCTTTCTGCAAGTTGAGATATTAATGAACATATGATGGCCACATTAGTGATGGATTTCCATCCATGGAGCCTGTAGGCACAACACTTTTGGTACCGAAAGTTAAACCTATCTGCAAGAATCTCTTCTGTTTCAAAGAACTTTTTGTTTGTTGAATCCTTTCACTGCCAGAGAAATTTTTGCTTTTTTTTAACACATGTTTAAAGTGGAGATCCACCCATATAAAACTCAGCAGCTACAAAAAGTGTAGCTGCTGACTTTTATTATTCGGACACTGAAATGTCCCAGGTGCCCGCGAGCGTACGAAAGCCCCGCTCATCTCCCCCTCCTCTCTGTGGTGTCGGTATTGTGACTGTGGGCACCCGGCTGTGGCTTCACAGCCGGGAATGCACTGCGCATGCACGAGCCGCGCCCTGATTGGCCAGGCAATCATCTGGTACCTGTGACGTGTCCCAGATGATTGCAGAGAGGGAGGGGGAGAGGTGAACTTCCTTCCGGCGCCCCAGAGCCCCGGGAGGAAGTGGGACCGGAAACCTTCTAAAAAGAGGGTTTCCGCTCCCCCCCAAATGTGGCATGTCAGGGGGTGACCTACTCTTAAAGCGGAAGTTCCATTTTTGGGTGGAACTCCGCTTTAAGGCTGGATTCACACCTATGCAGTTTTGGTGCTTTTTGCATTTTGCAGATTTGCACTACAGTCCATTTACCATGGTTTCCTATGGAAAATGTTCAGTAGTGCAAATCTGCAAAATGCAAAAAGCACAAAAAAATGCATAGGTGTGAATCCAGCCTAAGACCTGATTCACACCTATGCATTTTTTGAGTTTTTTCAGTTTTGCAGAAACACACTACATTCCATTTAAAATGGATTCCTATGGGACCAGCAGATTGTGTTTTTGGTTCCATAGACTTCAATGGATCAAAAACATGCATTGTAAAACGACTTCAATAGTTAAAAAACATGTATTAACGATGGATTCACACCTATGCATTTTAAGTGCTTTTTGAATTTTGCAGATTTGCACTACAGAACGTGTTCCATGGTAAATCATGTTAAATGGACTGTAGTGCAAATCTGCAAAATACAAAAAGCACTAAAAATGCATAGGTGGGAATGGGTCCTAAGGCCTGGTTCACACCTATGCATTTTTTAGCGTGTTTTTAGTTTTGCAGAAACACACTACAGTCCATTTAACATGGTTTCCTATGGGACCAGCAGGTTGTGTTTTTGGTTTCATAGATTTCAATGGATCAAAAACATGCAATGTAAAACCACTTCAATGGATCAAAAACATGTATTAAGGCCTGATTCACACCAATGCATTTTTTGTGCTTTTTGCATTTTGCACTACAGAATGTGTTCCATAGAAAACCATGCTAAATGGACTGTACTGCAAATGTGCAAAATGCAAAAAGCACTAAAAATGCATACTGTAGATGTGAATCCAGTCTAAAAAATGAAAAATGCACCCGGAATATGCAAATTGCAACCGGCATAGGTGTGCACATATTTTTGCAGAACAATTGTGCATTTATTTATTTTACCTTCAGGAGCCTGGAAAGCACAGCATCCTCGATCAGCAGATCACAAGTGCAATATCAGGCTTCTGTGGACAAGCATTGCAGTTTTCAGCCCGTACCTCCATAAAGGTTGTCAGTTTGAAAACTACAGGGATTGTGAATAAACTACAGTGCCATCACCCTCAGAACTACAAGCCATGTGCCAGTACTTGTAGTTATTAAATTCACAGGAAACTGTGAATGAATGACGCGGATGTGTGGGTGAAGCTCCGAACAACCAAGCTCTCTTCAAAAAATGACAGCGGGAGCTTCAGAGGTGATGCAATGTAAATCCCTATGCCTGTTAAATCTACCCAGGTAGAGGGGAGGGAGACCAGCGAAGTCAATTTGCTGATCTCCACTTCCATTGACTAACCTGGAAGCAATGTATAAAAAATATGACCAAGGCTCTCGCCGAAATGCATCCATTTTTTATTTTATTAGCACTTTTATGTAGTCAATAAAATTTCCAGCTCCATCTATTCGTGATCTACACTCCATTACATGCATTAGAGGACAGGTGAGACATCAGAGGGCTTTTAGACTCTTGATTTCTTATTAAAGAGTACCTGTCACTAAAAATACATCACATAGGGGAGTTTTTGTGCTCTGTAATTAAAAAAGTATAGTACAAAAAAATTTTGGGCGATACACATTACATATCGTCACACACGCCACAGTGAGAGCTATAATTCTAGGCCCATTATTCATAGTTAAAGTGATTGTAAAAGTTTGTTTAACCACTTGAGATCCGCGCTATAGACGAAATACGTCCGCAGCGCGGCTCTCAAGTGCCAAGTGGCCGTTTAAACACGGCCTTTTATGTGCATTACCCGCGCGCGCCACTGGGTGGCGCGCGGCGGGTAAAAACTGTCCCGACGCATCGCCGAAGACCCGATGCGTGTACCGGGCGGCCGCGATGTCCGCCGGGTACACGCGATCGTCGGGAACACAGCAGGGACGTGGAGCTCTGTGTGTAAACACAGAGCTCCACGTCCTGTCAGAGGAGAGGAGACCGATCTGTGTCTCTTGTACATAGAGACACAGCATCGGTCACCTCCCCCAGTCACCCCCCTCCCCCCACACAGTTATAACACACCCAGGCTACACAGTTAACCCCTTCCTCACCCCCTAGTGTTAACCCCTTCACTGCCAGTCACATTTATACAGTAATTCGTGCATTTTTATAGCACTGATCGCTGTATAAATGTGAATGGCGCCAAATTTGTGTCAAAAGTGTCCGATACGTCCGCCGCAATATCCCAGTCCCAATAAAAATCGCAGATCGCCGCCATTACTAGTAAAAAAAAATAATAAAAAAAATCATAATTCTGTTCCCCATTTTGTAGGCGCTATAACTTTTGCGCAAACCAGTCGCTTATTGCGATTTTTTTTTTTTTTTTACAAAAATACGTCGAAAAATACGTATCGGCCTTAACTGAGAAAAAAAATAGTTTTTTAAAAAAAAAATTGGGATATTTATTATAGCAACAAGTAAAAAAAAAATTTTTTTTTTTTAAATTGTTGCTCTTTTTTTGTTTATAGCGCAAAAAATAAAAACCGCAGAGGTGATCAAATACCACCAAAAGAAAGCTCTATTTGTGGGGAAAAAAGGACGCCAATTTTGTTTGGGAGCCACGTCGCACGACCGCGCAATTGTCAGTTAAAGCGATGCAGTGCCCGACGCTGAGATTTCGCCTGGGAACGAAGGGGGTTTATGTGCCCAGTAAGCAAGTGGTTAAAAAAATAAAAAATAAAACACAAACATGTTATACTTCCCTCCCTGTGCAATCCTCCTCTTCTAGGGTTCCTGGGCAGCCCTCCTAGTTTCACCTCCTCATCGAGTGCCCCACGGAGAGCCGCTCGGGCACTCTCCTGAGTCCATTAACACAGACAGCAGGACTCGGCCCCCGTCCGGGCTCCCGTGTCACTGGATTTGATTGACAGCAGCTGCTATCAATCTATCCAATGAGGACCCGAGAAAGCGGCTGGAGCTGCTGGGCTCATGCTCATTACTGGAACGATTGGGATTTTTGTGCCCTAACTTTACATTAGTGTATTTTTTCTATGAATGTTTGCGCTTCATAAACCGTTGTGCTGAACTTGTATGACATAAAAGATTGGAACTACCTCTTTACTTACCTGCTTTCATAAAATATATAGGGCTAGATTCAGGTAGGGAGCGCGTATTTGTGTGCGGGCGTAGCGTATCCTATTTACGCTACGCCTCCGCAACTTTGACAGGCAAGTGCAGTATTCACAAAGCACTTGCTCCGTAAGTTGCGGCGGCGTAGCGTAAATTGGCCGGCGTAAGCCCGCCTAATTCAAAGAGGTGGGCGTGTTTTATTTAAATGAATTGTGACCCCACGTAAATGACGCTTTTTACGAACGGCGCATGCGTATCCCGGTGCGCATGCTCCAAATTAATCCGCAAAAAGTCAATGCTTTCGACGTGAACGTAAATTACGCACAGCCCTATTCGCGAACAACTTATGCAAACGGCGTAATCGACGGAAAATTCGACGTTGGCCCGACGTCCATACTTAACATTGGCTGCGCCTCATATAACAGGGGTAACTTTACGCCGGAAAAAGCCTTACGTAAACGGCGTACCTGTACTGCGACGGCCGGGCGTACGTTCGTGAATAGGCGTATCTAGCTGATTTACATATTCTAGGCGTAAATCAGCGTACACGCCCCTAGCGGCCAGCGTAAATATGCAGTTAAGATACGACGGCGTAGGAGACTTACGCCGGTCGTATCTTAGCAACATTTAAGCGTATCTCAGTTTGAGCATACGCTTAAAGTTGCGACGGCGCGGATTCGGACTTACGATGGCATATCTACTGATACGCAGTCGTAAGTCTTTCTAAATCCGTGGCCATAATGCGTTGGGGGATGTAATATTCAGACCTAAAATGATTTTTAAAACATTTACACAAAAAAATGCAAAACCGCCTATGGCAGTGAAGCAACTCCTAAAAAAATTCAAATACAAATAACATTTTATGAAACAAACTAAACCAAAACTACCCTAAATACACCCTCCCTTCCTAAAAATTAAATTAAAAAAATAAGAATGTTTTCCTTTAAGCAAATTTCACCCAAGCAGCTTATTGAGGGAGATGTCACTTTGGTGACAACTTGCAGAAATCACTTTGCTCATCCCTACTGAGCAATAATTTACTTACCCAATCAACACTAATTCAAACAGCCAGGTATCTGGGAAGTTACTTCTGGGGGAACGCTCCTCGACCTCTTGTTCTTTGGATTTAAGATAAAAAATGGAGTTATAAAGAAATAGTGATATGGTAAAAGAAGCTGCTATGGAATGAAATAGAATTTGTCATAGAAGGCGTACACATTTGGATTGATTAACTAAAGACAAATAGGCCATTAACTTTTCAAAGGAATTTTCTCTTAGTTTAGTAAATGAGGTGGAGCTATACTGAAATGTATTATTCAATGTGCAAGCAAAAGTACTTTTTTTTTCTTGCATGTGATTGGGTATTCTTTACAAAGTAAATGTTTTGGAAAATTCTCTTGCAGTAAAAATGTGATGTTTGTACTCATCATAAAATCTTTTTCTTCTGAGTACATTGAAGGACACAACCAGCTTACTAGAATGACCATAGGGTATTGCACCACCTAGGACAGGTGGCTCCTGCTTGTGCCCAAATCTTCAGTTAGTAACCACTGCAGTATAGAGCCATATAATACCAAGTGAGAAGTCAGTAAACAGGGTGGGTGCTGTGTCCTTCAATGAACCCAGACAAAAAGATTTTATGGTAAAAACAACAATCAAATTTTCTTTTACATTCAAACATGGGAAGCAGAGGCAGAATGATGAAAATGTGTAGATACTCCCGCACGAATCAACCAATAAATACTGTATATATATATATTTATATCACTGTAAATCCTTGGCTGCTGCTGCCAATATAAACTTGTGTTCCCACACATTGAAAAATAATTAAATTAAAATGATATGGCACTGCCTGTGATCTAAAAAACAAATAAAATATTATTGTTATTTTTTTGTGTTCACAACTCCAGTGCAGTAAGTGTTTCATGCAGTGAAATTTAAAACAGATAATGATATAAGCTACTAGGGGTCGTTCCCCCTTTTTCTTTATTGTGCCCCTTTGAAAGTCTAAGGGACATTTACTTTTTATTTACAGGATCATGCTGTGCCTTTAAGCACATCGTGACATGGCTGGGTATGGAGCAGAAGGACCAATGTGTCCTATGGAGAGAGAGCAGCATGACTGGTCGCAGCTGTAATCCCGCCGAAAGCAACGGATATTGCTCCAGTCCACATTTGGAACAGTGAGAAAAAAGTCAGACTAGTCAAAAAGGGGTGTTTTTTATATTTGTTTTGGATATCAACGTCTAAGATCCTCTTCCTTTAAAGCATGTTATACAGCACAGTGCGTGTGCTGTGTAATTTTGCTCCTTGTATCACCAGAAATACCTGGCTGATCCTGCCTGGCTATGCCCTCTCCTTTGTAAACTGACCACGGTTTATCATGGCTGCTGAGCCCTGACACCATGGTCAGTTTATGCGCCTTCATCATCCGCTGTGTCTCCTGACTCTCCTCTGTGCTCTCCTCCATCCTCTCTTCCCTGCCTGTCAGCTCCGTGTATGTGCCCACCCCCGCCCCTCCTGCTGTGCAAATTAGGGTTAAATTTACATTATCCTCTCGGTTGATTCATGTAATGTGACTGTGCTTTATATAGAAAAAAGGATTTTTGTACTCACCGTAAAATCCATTTCTCTGAGTTCATAGACGGACACAGCCTTCATTGACCTTAGGGTTATGCTTCTTCCTACCAGGAGATCTCCTGGTAGGAAGAAGCATAACCCTAAGGTCAATGAAGGCTGTGTCCGTCTATGAAAGAAAGAGAAATTAAGCCTTCTACCTGTCTCAGAGCGCCGATCGGCGCTCACATGACCCGCTGCCTCTTTCTGCAGATGGGGGAAAGAAGTGGTAAGCTGCAGATGGGGGAAATAAGTGGTATGCTGAGGATGGTGGGAAAGTAGTGGTAAGCTGCAGATGGGGGAAAGAAGCAGTAAGCTGCAAAGGGGGGAAAGAAGTGGTAAGCTGCGGATGGGGGAAAGAAGTGGTAAGCTGTGAAGGGCGGGGGATATGGTAAGCTGCGGATGGGGGAAAGAAGTGGTATACTGCGGATGGAGAAAAGAAGTGGTATGCAGTGAAGGGGGGAATGTAATTGTAAGCTGTGATCAGGGAGAGGAGTGGTAAGCTGTTAAGGGGGGGGGGGGAGTGGTAAGCTGCGGATGGAGGAAAGAAGTGGTAAACTGTGAAGGGGGGGAAAGAATTGGTAAACTGCGGACGGGGGAAAGAAGTGGTATGCTGCGGTATGGGGGAAAGAAGTGGAAAGCTGTGGATGGAGGGAAGAAGTGGTAAGCTGCGGATGAGGGAAAGAAGTGGTAAGCTGTGGAGCAGGAAAGAATTGGTGTGCTGTGGATGGGAGAAAGAAGTGGTGTGCTGTGGATGGGAGAAAGAAGTGGTGTGCTTTTGACAGGGGAAAGAAGTGGTGTGCTGCGGATGGGGGAAAGAAGTGGTGTGCTGTGGACAAAGGGAAAGAAGTGGTAAGCTGTGGATGGTAGAAGGAAGTGGTAAGCTGCAGATGGGGAAAGAAGTGGTAAGCTGCAGATGGGGGAAAGAAGTGGTAAGCTGCAGATGGGGGTGGCCGCAGGGGCATTGTTAGGGGTGGGCTGGGGAGGCTGGATCCCCGAATTGGTCCATGAAAAGCCCAGAGTCTCGGCGATGAAGCACTTAACTATTAGCCCTGAGTGCCGCCAAGGCTCGCCCAGTCAGTGTCCCTCAAGCTGGCAGCGTGAGCGGGCCGGTAAAGGATTGCCATCTTGAATGAATGAAAAACTTATAAAGCGCGGCGCATGCGAACTGAATCGCTTCTGGGCGCTTTATTAAACTGCGCTGCGCTGAAGGGGAGGTGGAGGCGGAGCGGCCAGGCCGACAGCTGCTGAACCCGCCAGGAGCCGACTGAGCAGGGGGGGGGGGTAGGGGAGGCTAAGGATGCCACTTGTTCCGCACTGCTGAAGACAGCCTTGCCACCCGCTGGTACACTGTCTGCAGCAGAGCGAGTGTGCTGTGAGTGAATCACGGATCATTCACTTCCCTGCCAGGCAGAGTGTTCTCCGCCCGACAGGAGCTTCCTAGTCCCGCCCGGCGTGATGTCATTCACAGGAGGCGGGAAGAAACAGTCAAGGAGAGTGTGCTGCTGTGAAGACCTGTGAGGAGTCAGTGAAGCCCCATGCAACAGTCAAAGTAAGTTTTCTGAAGCTAAAAACGTAACCTAAATCACTGTTGTAGTGGCATAGCTGTGTCAACCTGCCTGAAGTGTTTAACTCTTTGGGGGGGGGGGAGTTTACATTGGTATTTGAAATATGCAGCATGGAGGGGGTTATTGTATTACTATACATTAGTGACCAGTGGCAGTTAATTAACCCCCTTGTGCTGCATTTGTGGTACCGGTATCAGAGTTAATTAACCCCTATATGGTGCAGCATCAAAAGGTTCATAAACTCTGATACCAGTGCCACTAATGCAGCACAAAGGGGTTAAATAACTGGCACTGGTCACTAATGCATCAGTGGTGTATTTTATACTACGCACCCCTCTCGTGTACATACTACCCACCCCTCTCATGTACATACTACCCACCTATACCCACCCCTCTCGTGTACATACTACCCACCTATACCCACCCCTCTTGTGTACATACTACCCACCCCTCTCATGTACATACTCATATACCCACCAGGTCAGTGTGGTCAGGTCAGTGAGGTCAGGTCAGTGAGGTCAGTGAGGTCAGGTCAGTGTTCTCCTCCTCCATCCCATGTCCTCCTTCTCCTGCTCCATCCCTTGTCGTCCTCCTCCTCCTCCATCCCATATCAGTAGGGCAGTGAACGGTGTCAGTAGTTTTTTTATTTGTATTATTTTTCTGCAGCAGAAAGAAGTGATAAATCTGCAGAAAGTGATTGTAGGAAAATTGGTAAAATGCAGCCAATCTATAAGAGTCACAATCTCTCTGCTAGGCATGAGGCAATCACAGTGATGTCACCCAGACTTGATATTAGGGATTCTGTATCCTTGCTGGAATATTTGTGCAGCACTCTGTAGTGATCAGAAGACTTGATCAGCTTACATAGGGCCTGATCCACAAAAACCCAGCGTAACTTAATTTTTCCCGTTTATGTTACACCGCCGCAAAATCTACCTAAGTGCCCGATCCACAAAGCACTTACCTAGAAATTTTGAGCGGTGTAACTTAAATCCGTCCGGCGCAAGGCGTTCCTAATCTAATGGAGCGAGTCCCATTTAAATTAGGCGCGCTCCCGCGCCGGACGTACTGCGCATGCTCCCGACGTTATTTTCCCGACGTGCTTTGCGCGGTTTTACGTTGCGCCGGGTTTTGAGAATCGTGACGGGCGTAAAAAAAAAAAAAAAAGAGTTGCGGCGGGAATTTTTATTTTTTTTTTAAATGACAGCGACGCGGGATAGAAGGGTCTACTTTTACATGGTGTACTAAGTTTACACCTTGTAAAAGCAGCCCTAATTTTGCGACGGCAAACTAATACTTACGGAGAAAAAACGAAGCGTAAAAGATTTGTGGATCTCCGTAAGTGCTAATTTGCATACCCGACGCTGGATTTCGACGAGAAATGCCCCCAGCGGCGGCTGCGGTACTGCATCCTAAGATCCGACAGTGTAAGTCCCTTACACATGTCGGATCTTCTGCTTATCTATGTGAAACTGATTCTGTGGATCAGTTCCATAGATAGAAACAGGGATACGACGGCGTATCAGTATATACGCCGGCATATCCCTTTTGTGGATCAGGCCCATAGTTTATAATCATAGCAGCAAGCATAGTGAAGGGAGATTAGATGGGAGCATGAAGATCATAGACACAAAGCAGTGACAGGACAGATTTTTGAATTAGCAGACCCACATGAAAAGTTACTGGGGGGGGGGGGGGCATAAATTGTGGGATATCAAAGTAATCCGGCCACTACCTGTAACATAAAGTTCCACTTGGCACTTCCCAGCATCTGCAGGGGGAGGAGCCAGGACATGGATGCAGAAAAGGGGTAGAGGGGAGCCCTGTCATTTCATGCTGATGACTGGAGGGGGCGTGCCAGGGACAGAAGTGCTTTTCCTGACAATCACCTCTGATCCCTCCCCAGCACTCCGCTCCCCATCTCCTCCATCTGCTGCCTGGATGAGCTCCGGGGGAGCGGCAGGAGGAGAAGATCGGCTGAGACCGGCAGACGCCCCCCTCCCCCCCCCGTTTCGGTCCTGATCCCAGGCACCAGGAGCTGGCTTGTGGCCTTGAGACACTCAATACTTTCAGCCACTAAGCCACACTTCCTGGTTACCGGGGGGAACACTAAACTCACCCCTCACAGGTGCCACGAGTAGAATCTTGGGATACACCCAGATTGGTAGAGGGGAAGGTGGGTGGAAACAAGTAGCTACCGTGGCTGTCAATCACCCAGCCTTCAGGCAGCAGATAGAAATGATTCCCGGGCTTGGGCCGATCGGGACGTCCAGGGCCCTTGGAATGCCTGGGTCCCTTACATGAGTGTGGGTCGTACCCCTCTGATGGCGGCCCTGGGCTTAGGTGAGCTGTGGTCTAGGGCTGCAGAGGTGAAATATGAATGGGGGCACAGAGGTGAGGTGAGCAATGGATGGTTACATTGGGGGAGATATGCAAGTACTGTCCCTTGTGCTAATAATTTTCTCTGTGCCCTGTGTGATTCATACACCTCATCACTGCAGAGAACACTTTCCTATGCTCTGTGTTATGCACTACTAAGTGCGGTACTCTGTGCCTTTTTGGGCCTTGAGCAGTACACAGATTTGGCGCTGCTTTACTTCTCTTCCCACGGAACGACGGGGTTGGGGGCAGAGATTTGTCTGGGGAGGGTGAGTTCCTGCACTTATTCTCTGAGAAAAAAAGCCCTGGTAGGAAATACCTGAATAATGTACATTGTTTATGCTGTAGCTTGCATTTTAAGTTAACATGAAATAAAGGACCTAAAGTACCTTTCTTGACTTTCTTGGTTGTACTACGAGGCGCAACCGAATCATCAACACATTCCACTGGCTTCTTGACATGAGTGTTGGTGAACAAACTCAGTTGGCTTACCTAGGTAGTCAAAAGAAGTTATTAAGTTTCATGAATAACTATGAAAAACAAAGAATTACACATAGATTGTTCCAGTTTGTCATGTAAAGAGGAAGTAAATTCACGTAGATTCACGTACGGGCGCCTAAAATTAGGACGGCCTAGCCTACTTTTTTTAGGCTACACCGCCTTAAATTATTTAGGTTAAAAGTGATTCTCAAACCACTTACCTTCAAATTTTAGGCGGCGTAGCCTAAAACGAGCGGGCGTAAGTGCGCCTAATTCAAATGACTGGGAGGGGGGCGTGTATTATTGAAATGAGGCTTGACCTCACGTTTTTTGACGTTTTTTACACTGCGCATGCGCCGGGCGACTACATTTCCCAGTGCACATTGCGGCTAAGTAGGCCGTACGGGCCTATTGATTTAGACGCGTACGTAAACGACGTAAATCCCGATTCGCAGACGACTTGCGCAAACGACGTAATAAATTCGAACCTCGCGGCGGGAACGGCGGCCATACTTAACATTGTTATTCCACCTCATAGGTGGACTAACTTTAGGCTGCCTATCGCGTACGGAAACAACGTAACTCGACGGTGTAGGCCCGGCGTACGCTCGTAAATCCTCGGGAATCGGCGTAGTCCCTCATTTACATAATCTAGGCCGGCCGCAATGGCAGCGCCATCTAGCGGGCAAAATAAACATTGCAGCCTAAGATAGAGTGGCGCAAGCCAGCCTATCTTAGGTATGTTTAAGTGTATCTCTGTTAGAGAATACACTTAAACATAGGCCGGCTTAGATTCAGAGTTAGGTCGGCTTATCTGTAGATAAGCCGGCCTAACTCTTTGTGAATCTACCTATTTGTACCTATTGGTAAGCCTAGAATAATGCCGGAAGCTTTTTATCGGATATTCTGTCCGTGTGTATGCCCTATCTGACTTTTTCCATCTGAAATTCCGACAGATTTAGATAGAGAACATGTTCTCAATTTTTCCGATGCAAAAAATTTCATTCGTCTGGATGCAATTGCGACGGACTAAAAACCACGCATGCTCAGAATCAAGTCGACGCATGCTCTGAAGCATTGAACTAAGTTTTTCTCGGCTCGTCGTTGTGTTGTACGTCACCGCGTTCTTCACTGTCGGAATTTGGTGTGACCGTGTGTATGCAAGACAGCTTGACGGAATTCTATTGAAAACGGGTTAACCGGTCATGTGTACAGGGCATAATGCTTACCTATAGGTGCTGCACTGTAAATATCTCCTTAACATGCGCCGTTTAGGAGATATTTACTGTATACTGCGCTGATGTCACCAGTGCATGTGCTCTAAAGGAACGGTCGCCGTGCTGTTTCTTCAGAAACGTGTGCCGAAACCGGCGGCTCCCGCACGCGTGCGCAGAAGTGACCTCACGCGGCTCTGGCCAGTCACAGAGCTGGAGTCCGCGGTCTCGGAAGGAAGATGGGTGAAGATGAATGCGGCCTCCAGCAGGAACGATGCAGGCTTCATTTGCAGGTAAGCGTCACATAATGTATTAGTAAGGATGAGCTCAGGCGAGTTTGCAACCCGCACTTGCAGAGCCCGCCATTAAGTCGGCAATGCAAATCGCTAATAACAGGCAATGAGACATTTTCCCGATCCGCAGCTGCAGAGATCGAGAAATGTCACACTGCATGCGATTTGACTTCCTGGCGGGCTCTGCACGTGCAGGTTGCGCACACCCCTGAGTTCATCCTCATGGGCTAGTATGCATCGCATATGCTTTTCCTTTGCAGGGAAGAAAAAAAAAACAATCAGAGTTTACTTATTTTTTAATAATAGGTTCTGTTTAGGTGAACCTCTTGTTTTATTTTGAAAAACATTTCTGGGATCTTTATAATGAATAGCACTGTTAAGATACATTACACCAGAGATTCATTTTTCACTACATTATACATTTATAAAGAACCTGGCCAAATAAAGTTGTAATAACTGGGTTAAAGGGGGTGGAATACATAGGCTTCCATTGGTAACTTTATCTATAGGCTGCTTCATTGTTTGGTGAGCGACTGAGGCTGAGCAAGTTTGCAGAATAGGATCCTGGGAACCATAAACTTCATAATTGGCATCAGGTTATTGAATCCCTAAGTAATAAAGCTAGAGGCCAACCAGAGAACAAGCACATTCTGAAGAAATTTAGTATTCTAGGCATACACTGTAGCTGTTTTGGCAAGAAAGTGAACCTGAGACGTTTTTTTCTTAAAGTGTGCTGGATAACTAATTTATTCCCATGAGGTGTATTTCACCTCCAGCATCAGTGTTGTTTTGTATTTAAAGTGGGGGTTACAGGCATAATTTTATTTTTTTGCAAGCTAAAATTAATCGCATTAAAGGGGTTGTAAAGGAAAAACATTTTTTCCCTAAATAGCTTCCTTTACCTTAGTGCAGTCCTCCTTCACTTACCTCATCCTTCCATTTTGCTTTTAAATGTCCTTATTTCTTCTGAGAAATCCTCACTTCCTGATCTTCTGTCTGTAACTATACACAGTAATGTTACACTTTCTCCCTGGTGTGGAGAAAGCCTGCTGAGGGGGGGAGGGGGTGAGCAGGCAAGTCAGGAGACTCTCTACTTTGCAGATAGAGAAAGGAGCTGTGTGTTAGTGAACATCCTGACACTCCTGCTCGCCCCCTCCCCCCTCAAGAGGTTTTCTCCACACCAGGGAGAAAGCTTTGCAGTACTGTGTGTAGTTACAGACAGAAGAACAGGAAGTGAGGATTTCTCAGAAGAAATAAGGACATTTAAAAGTAAAATCGAAGCATGAGATAAGTGAAGGAGGACTACACTAAGGTAAAGAAAGCTATTTAGGGAAAAAAAATCCTTTACAACCCCTTTAACCACTTAAGGACCGCCTCCTGTACATATACGTCGGCAGAATGGCACGGCTGGGCACAAGCACGTACAGGTACGTCCTCTAAGTGCCCAGCCGTGGGTCGCGGGCGCACGGTCCGAAGCTCTGTGACCGTGACCGCGGGACCGATCGCTGCTGAAGTCCCGCGATCGGTCCCCGGAGCTGAAGAACGGGGAGAGCTGTGTGTAAACACGGCTTCCCCATTCTTCACTGTGGCGCCGTCATTGATCGTGTGTTCCATTTTATAGGGAAACACAATCAATGACGTCACACCTACAGCCACACCCCCCTACAGTTAGAAACACAAATGAGGTCACACTTAACCCCTTCAGCGCCCCCTTGTGGTCAACTCCCAAACTGCAATTGTCATTTTCACAGTAAACAATGCATTTTTAATGCATTTTTTGCTGTGAAAATGACAATGGTCCCAAAAATGTGTCAAAATTGTCCGAAGTGTCCGCCATAATGTCGCAGTCACGAAAAAAATCGCTGATCGCTGCCATTAGTAGTAAAAGAAAATAATTAATAAAAATGCAATAAAACTATCCCCTATTTTGTAAACGCTATAAATTTTGCGCAAACCAATCGATAAACGTTTATTGCGATTTTTTTACCAAAAATAGGTAGAAGAATACGTATTGGCCTAAACTGAGGAAAATTTTTATTTTTTTATATATTTTTGGGGGATATTTATTATAGCAAAAAGTAAAACATATTGAACTTTTTTCAAAATTGTCGCTCTATTTTTGTTTATAGCGCAAAAAAGAGGTGATCAAATACCACCAAAAGAAAGCTGTATTTGTGGGGAAAAAAGGACGCCAATTTTGTTTGGGAGGCACGTCGCACGACCGTGCAATTGTCAGTTAAAGCGACGCAGTGCCGAATTGCAAAAACTGGCCAGGTCCTTTAGCTGCCTAAAGGTCCGGGTCTTAATTGGTAAATAGTCCCTAAAACATATTAATAGCTCCCCAATCGTTCCAGAAATCATTGCAAACACTTGCCTTATATCCTCCAGCTCATGTTGTAGCCGTATCCATCATATGTGTGGGCATGTGAAGCCCAGTTCCTTTTTCTTCCTGGTTTTCAGAGAGAGGTGCATGCTGGCTGATTTTTAGGCACAGTAATGCCCAGAGACTCCTGGGAAATGAGTGTCATCATTTCCCAGGAGGCAATGGGGTCTTAGGACAGGAAGTTGAACCACCTAGGACCAGGAAATAGGCAGATTACGAAATCTGCCTAGTAACAGCCAGATAAAAGTGAGTACATTTATTTTTTAATTATTTTATTTTTTTACATTAAAGGCAAGCTGTTAATAGAAAGTTCATTTTTAGGGTGGAACTCCGCTTTAAGGATTCACTGATGTCAGATAGAATAGCTATTATAATATACTTCTGCAGCTGTGGCTCTCATAGACAGAAACAACACTGTCATTTGTCCGTGCCCCTCTCCCCTTGCCTATTTACAGAATGCTTTGTATTTTATGAACTGTCCACAAAATACAAAGAATTCTGTGAAAGGACAAGGGGAGAGGAGGGGTGGACAGTGCAGCTTCTGTGTATTGAAGCCGCAGCTCTCCTGTTGCTGCAAATTATTATGATATCATGATATCTATATATTCTTCTATGGTTGAAACTAAATAATGCAGAAACAGCAGTGATCCTTGAGATGGTATGCATCCCATGGAACTGAACAAGCGGTTACCCAGCACATTGTCAGTATTTTTTTTCGCATGAAGTTCATTCAATTAGAAGTAAACTCCATGTTTTGCAATTTGAATAAGAGTTGTTTTTTTGGTTAAAGCGGAGCTCCACCCTACAGTGGAACTCCCGCTGATCGGAACCCTCCCCCCTCCGGTGTCACATTTGACACCTTTCAGGGGGAGGGGGGTGCAGATACCTGCTGCCGTTGTGTTCTGGGAACACTCGGCTCCCAGAGCACAGCAGGAGCCAGTCAGCAGACGCAGCGCGACTCGCACATGCGCCGTAGGGAACTGGGCAGTGAAGCCGGAGCGCTTGACTTCTTGGTTCCCTCACCGAGGATGGCGGGGGGGGGGGGCAGCAGAGTGATGAGCGATCGCTGCGGACGGAGCTGGACTCCAGGAAAGGTAAGTGTCCTAATATTAAAAGTCAGCAGCTGCAGTATTTGTTGCTGCTGGCTTTTAATATTTTTTTTCAGCGGAGCTCCGCTTTAAGAGAAGGTTATTATACTGGTCCTTTTTTCTTTCTTTTTTTTTTTTTTTTTTTTTACCATCTGTGTCCCATTGATGAAATTTTCCTTCAATCTGTTCCATTTCCAAAACAGGAAGTGATAGGAAAGCCCACCAAAGTGAGGAAATCTCTAGTTTCACCAGGTTTCCACAGTGTTCCCACTGGCAGATTTCCTGTATTCCTGTTCTGTTGACAACTTGCACTGTAAACTGGACAAATAGAAAGGGGGGATCTCCCTAATGAAGGCACAGACAGTAGGGTTGCACAGATACTGATGCCAGTATCGGTGCCGATACTAAACATTTGCATGAGTACTTGTAGTTGCGCAAATGCTCTGATAACCAAAACTGATACCTTTATGGTGCGATTTAAGCCCATACAAAATTAATGCGGTGTGATTCCTGTCCGAATCACATGCGGTTTCCTGCACTGCAAGAGGGGAGGGAGTGGGATAGAGTGGGGCCAAGCCACCAATAGTTTAGCAATATTTATTCAATAAAAGGGCTAAAATTAAACTGTATTAATCTCACAGACATCACTGATGACAGGCCTAAAACAAGCCCAGTGGGGTAACCGCAATCCAAAGTTCAGTCCCCACTAGAACTGCTTGAGAAAGACGCAGTGAATTCCAATCAAAGTCGCATTTTGGAGGCCAAATCACACCTCCTTCATCGGCCTTGATTGGCCACAGCATCCTGAACATCTTATTTGACAGGTTGATTCTCCCGTGGCATATATCTAGATACCTGGTACATCCAGATACCTGGTATGGATATTTATCATGCCCCAGCCAATACCTGGAAGGAGTCATTCTGAAGGTGACTTGGGATGTGACAAAAATCTTTAGGTCTGAGCAGAGTTCTTTCCTCTTTAGGGAAAGTTCCAGTTCTCTTGGGGATGCTGCCCCTAGGATAGGGTGACCAGATATCCACAGTTTCAGGGGACAGTCCCCTGATTGAGGACACTGTCCCCGGACCAAGTCTGTCCCTGGTTTTGTCCCTAGATGGGATTTATTGGGGGCAGGGGCAATTTTAAAGACAATCAGTGCAGAATTAAAATTAAAAAATTTGAATTACACCCCCCCCCCCGCTCCGCCGTGCCTACTAGCACAAGGGGGTTGTATTTTTTCCATTATCTGCGCCCCTTTCTGATGATCATGTGCTGGTCGGAGCGAAATGGAATATTTCTTCAGTTTCGGGTGCATGCCCATTCAGCTTCGCTCACATGTTCTTCTGCCTTGGCTCAAATCCTGGCCAGCCACCTGCCTATCTCTTTGCCTTCCCTGGCGGAGTGATCTTCCTCCGCTCCCCACCCAGTAGTAGCCGGGGGCCCGGAGAGTAAGACTGAAGCGGACGGCGACAGGCAGAGAGTCGCTGATTGTTGCCATTACTAATAAAGAAAAAATATGTCCCCGGATTTCTTTTAAAAATCTGGTCACCTTACCCTAGGAGAGAATTAATGAGGCAAGAGTTTGCCATCTGGGCCTCAGTGGGAACTGGGCCTGGAGGAAATTGCTAATAGACATTTTGCAAGGGCACTGTCCTGAAGTCCTGGTCTGGAGAAGGATCTTTAATTTCCCTACTGAGGATCTACCTGTGAATTCTGGGTGGCAGACAATTCTTGGGGCATTGTGAGTATGAACTGGTTTAGTACTGTAGTGTGTACTGCTCCTGTAAGGATTTTCTACTAAAATATCTGTCCTCTCATTGATTGTTATTAACATTTTGGAGCATCCTGTGACCCCCAAACCCCTCTCCTGTACTAGTTATTCAACAATAGATTTTAAACTGAGGCTGAATTGTCGAAGTGCATGGACTGGAAGCAAGGGAGACCTGGGTATATTCTCAGCAATCCTCCAGGGGTGAGCACTACACATGGAATTTATATACTGTGAGGATAGGACCCTGTGCTGGGTGAGAAATGGCTATTTTACGCCAGATTCTGTAAAGAAACACATGATAATTGGTCAGCTGTGTTTTGGGTTTTTAAAGGCTGATCTGAGCAGCATTCAGGGCCCCACCCCACAGACAGGAGGTCTGTGCTAAGGAGTCAGGTGACTCCCAAAAGCTCTGTGAGAGAAGACAGAGTGGATGCATCTCTGCAGGAGGCAGAGGTGATTACTGTTGGAGCACCAAGAGATAAGCTAGGTGTGTGCTTAGCTGCAGCAGGACGTAAGCTAGGTGTGTGCTTAGCTGCAGCAGGACGTAAGCTAGGTGTGTGCTTAGCTGCAGCAGGACGTAAGCTAGACGTGTGCTTATGGCTAAGAAGCTGGTAGTTCTGAGGAGCAGAACGTGGGGCCTAAGTTTAAGACCTGAACAGCCAGATGGCAAATGTGAAAGCCGGGAGGCTGAATTATTGATGTATTTCCAAGATACAGGAATGATGAAAACCCCCTGCGAGGGCTACTTTTGTTTTCTTTGAACTTTACTTTAAAAAAAAAGTGGGCTACCAGCCCTTAAAAACTCAGTATCGGATTGGCGTCTCACTGAAAAAACGCATCTACCCTTGGAGTCTGATCCCCCAATCTCACAATACATAAAATTAGAGTAACATATAGTGTACAAAGCATAAATTACATATGTTTAATTAGACATACCTTAAACAGAAATGAAGTATCAAACACAGGATGCCAGTTAATAACGGCTGTCTGATTTTCAGGGCAATGGCCTTCTTCCTGTTCAAAATTATGCCTATGATATCCATAGGGTCTTGATAGACTCCTTTGCTGTAACATAAAGCAGATTACGTTATATAACTACTTGCAGTTCCAGTTAAAAAGTAAACTCAGAAAGGACTTTTCTGATAGGATCCAGGGACTACTGCTAAAGAATAGCAGAGATTATGGCGTTTATAGATAAATGAGTGTTTAAATAAATAGATATGTGTTTATTCATAGGTCTGATTCCTTTCCCCTTTGAAATAGTCCCTGGCAACTGATGATCTTCATTACAGCATCTCCCACATGAAAAACTCTCACCCTAAACAGTGACAGACAGTTATAGAGGCCAACAGGAAGCTATCAGAGAACACTCACGATGACATTGATAGGCACAGTACATGCCAACCTGGATGGTGGCTTTCTTTATAATCCAGTAGCAGCTGTAGCTTGGTGTTGAAAAGCGTAAGCATTATCAACTACATCCATCCCAACAAATACACTTACCCATTACCCACCCAGATAAAAGTACTGCATGGTTGTAGCTGGAAGGTCACATCTTTGTTGACTTTAAATCATATTTGTCCATCAATAATTTCAAACTAACCGCTAACAGTTGACAATAACAAGTCAGTGCCAGCCACAGAACCGAGGTTACCCAATATAACTAAGTTAAAGGCTTGCCTTAACCATCAGTCCAGGAAAGACATCTGATTAACCAAGGCCCACTAAGAGCATCAATTATAGACCAGTTTAAGGGTGGGAAATGTCAGGAAGCAGGAACACATCTGTCAGCTGGATACATTTTCTTTTAGCATTCCTTGCATCTATATGTAGGTCCTTTTCCCAACACACATCACCACTAGCACTACGGATAGCTAAACCATCTATTTTACTTCCCTGAATATTTAAAGTGGTTGTAAACCCTCACATATACCCACTGAAGTGACTAGCCCCAGGTGATGCACATGGATGAAAGAAAATCTTCCTACAAAAGTTTCACCTGTTTATCTGAAACCCTCTCTCCTCTAGAGCAGTTCAAAGTGCCCAGTTTACACAGCATTTCTGAACTTCAGAAGGCAAGGGGAGGGGATCTGATGTCATAAATAGCACAGCATAGCCCAAAGAACTGAATGTAATCTGCAGGCTGTCTACTGGCCTAGGAATCCACTCACCACCTACTATTAATCACAAGGAGAGTTGACCTGATGCAGGGCCGCCATCAGGGGGATACAGGCAGTACACCTGTAAGGGGCCCGGATGGCAACCCCCTTTAGGGGTCCGGAGTTCCCCAGGGCCCCAGATGGCAACCCCCCTTTTTTTATTTATTTTTTATAAAAAAAAAATATTTTTTTTAATATATTTTTATTTTATTTTTTATTAAAGGGCCAATATATAATTATTAAAGGGCCCAGAGGTCCCCAGGGCCTCGGATGGCAACCCCCCTTTTTTTATAAAAAATCTTAATTTTTTTTATATTATTTTATTTCTTTCTTTCTTTTTAGTTCATATATATATATATATATATATATATATATATATATATATATATATATATATATATAAATTATTAAAGGGCTCAGAGGTTCCCAGAGCCCCATGTGGCAGACCCCCCCTTTTTTTTTAGAAATGTTTATTTTTTTATATATAAAATATAATAATAAATAAAATATATCAATTTGTTTATATATATATATATATATATATATATATATATGTGTTTTTAATTATTTTTTATAAAAAGGCCCAGAGGTTTTTTTGTTTTATTATTAGAGGGCCCAGATGGCAACCCCCCTTTTTTTGTAATTTCTTTTTATAAAAAATAATAATAATTTGTATATATATATCTGGGCCCATATATATATCTGGGCCCAGAGGTCCCCAGGGCCCAGATGGCAACCCCCTTTTTTTTATATATAGTTCTCTTTATTTCTTTTGTAAAGTGCCCCCCCCCCCCCGCTTCTCAATTCGCGGCAGCTCCCCCCCACTTCTTAATTTCAGGGCGGCAGCCCCCCCCCCCCCCCGGTTCTCTGCTCCAGAGGGCCCATGCCTGAAGCTAGCTGTGTAAGGGGCCCCATAATTCCTGGTGGTGGCCCTGACCTGATGGGGAACTAGTGTCTCTGAATCCCTATCAGGCACTGCCCACTCAGCTACAAAACTCCTGTCTGTGTGACAGCTGCAGAAAAGAAACGGAGCTCAGTTGCACAGAGGATGGAGTTTCCTTGTGTACAAGCTGGTCTCAGTGCACCTATGCATGTGATACTTGCCCCAAATGAATGCAGCTGGTTCAACAGATACATGAATCTGTCACCTCCACTGATATTTTTCATGCAGCCTGAGGCACAATGGAATCCTAAAGAGTGTCATAGACATCCTTTATGAATTCCCCAGATTGTCGCTAAGACCTTTTTGCACTCCAAATTTACAAGATATCCTGTGTTATTTCCAGAGGCCCTCTCTGAGCTCCTTCAATTGGGGCATTTAATTGTTCGGTAGCCACTTATGTAGTAACAGGTACAACTGTGGCACTCACATAAAATGACATTTATTCATCAGACTTAAAGTGACACTTGTCCACACAGGCCAAACATATATTTACACTTACAACTTCATCTGCAAATGAGACATTTTCATGGGGGTATTGAAGTAAGTATCCTTTATCCACAGAGCGCACACTGCATAGTGACCCAGCCTCTGCCGACACGTCCAGATTCACCTTTCCTCCAGGGTGGACTTGTTGTTCAGAGAATTTAAGCTGAACCTGAATAAAAAAGATGCAGAACAGAAGTCAAAATTTTCAGAATTCTCCTCTACTGGTCATAAGTATTACTTCACCAGCTTAAAACCTGCCTTTTATTGTGCAGAGTATTGAAATCATGGGCTGGAAGCTTCCTGTATAGGGATGAGCTTCGTGTTTGAGTCGAACCCATGTTCGATCGAACATCGTATGTTCGATCGAACATCGTATGTTCGACGAAATACGAATGTTACGGGCACGTCACAGCCCATAATTCACTGCGGCATCGCAGTGCATTGCTGGCTGATGATTTGCCAAGCATGCACTTTGACCCGCATGCTTGGCCAATCACAGCGCACAAAAAACGGAGAGCCATAATTCGCCAAAGCCAGGGTGGCTTTGGCGAATTATGGCGCAGGGGGTTTAGTACACGTCCGACACTATAAAAGGCCGCCTGCAGGTCGGCCTTGTGTAGTGTGTTGCGGCGGTGGTTAGAGAGGGATTGAGAGAGAGTCATTTTTTCTAGGTAGATAGAGCAGGCAGGCTAGTCAGTTAAAGTTACAGTGTGTAGAGTATATATATGCATCCCAGGTGTTTTACATATATTTATACACTGTATAGTTTAGCTAGATCAGCTATTCCTAATTTACTGGCAGGCAGGTGATTGTGCTAGCTGCAGTATTCTCACGTAGTGTATTGCCTGTGTCCTCTGCAGTGTGCACCATAAAGCTACGTGATGTGTACTGCCTATGTCCTCTGCAGTTTGCACCTAAAGCTACTTGGTGTGTACTGCCCGTGTCCTCTGCAGTTTGCACCTAAAGCTACGTAGTGTGTACTGCCTGTGTCCTCTGCAGTGTGCACCATAAAGCTACGTGGTGTGTACTGCCTTTGTTCTCTGCAGTTTGCACCTAAAGCTACTTGGTGTGTACTGCCCGTGTCCTCTGTAGTTTGTAAACAAAAGCTACTTGGTGTGTACTGCCCGTGTCCTCTGCAGTTTGCACCGAAAGCTACGTAGTGTGTGTACTGGCTTTGTCCTCTGCAGTTTGGCTACGTAGTGTGTGTACTGCATTTGTCCTCTGCAGTTTGCACCTAAAGCTACTTGGTGTGTACTGCCCATGTCCTTTGTAGTTTGCACCTAAAGCTACTTGGTGTGTACTGCCCGTGTCCTCTGCGGTTTGCACCTAAAGCTACGTAGTGAGTGTACTGCCTTTGTCCTCTGCAGTTTGCACCTAAAGCTACTTGGTGTGTCCTGCCCGTGTCCTCTGTAGTTTGCACCTTAAGCTACTTGGTGTGTACTGGCCGTGTCCTCTGCAGTTTGCACCTAAAGCTACTTGGTGTGTACAGCCTGTGTCCTCTGCAGTTTACACCTAAAGCTACGAGGTGTGTGTACTGCCTTTGTCCTCTGCAGGCCATTAGTATGTCTTGAAGGACAACAAGGAGAGGCAGAGAGTCACGAGGGCAAGCAAGCTCTGCGTCTAGAGGCAACAGTGCTGGTCATGGACACGGTGCATCCTCATCAGCACGTGGTCGTTGGACACGCTCGTCCTTGTTTTCGGCAGCTGACCGTGTTGAGCCGCAACATGCAGAAGACTTGGTAGAGTGGATGACCAAGCCGTCCTCATCCTCTCTCACCCAGGCTCAGGGTACTTTGTCTGGCAAAGCAGCTGCCAAGGCGTCCTCTTCCCTCTGCTCAATGGCATCAGTCACTCCTTCCCTAGCCCCACCATGTCCTCCTGAGGAGTCCCCCAAACTGTTTGAACACAGTGTTGGGTACATGCTGCATGAGGATGCGCAGCGTTTTGAAGGCTCTGATGATGGTACACAGCTAGAGGAAGGCAGTAACGTGAGCCCAGAGAGAGGGGGTGCCCAAGAAGGACAGCAATCTGGCAGTCATGTTCCCCCAGCTGCAGCATACTGCCAGGTTTTCTACAGTGATGAGGAGGGAGGGGATGATGAGGTCACTGACTCTACGTGGGTGCCTGATAGGAGAGAGGAGGCACAGGCACATCTCCAACAAGGCAGGATGCCCTCCAGGGGCCAGCTTAAGGGCAGCACACCGACTGCATCACAACGCAGAGCTACGCATATGCAGGGTGCTGCTGTGTCTAAGCGTTATTTCAAAAGTTCTTCGGTGTGGGCCTTTTTTGAGACGAGTGCATCGGATCGCACTGCTGCTATTTGCAACATATGTCTCGAGCGTATCTCGCGTGGCCAAAACATCACCCGCTTGGGCACCACATGCTTGACCAGACATACGTCGACCTGCCATGCAGTTCGTTGGCAAGCGTACCTCAAAGACCCACACCAAAGAACAAAGCGGACCTCCCCTTGCCCCTCATCAGCTGGGATCTCCAACCCCACTATACCCTCAGTCCTCTCTGAAGCCTGCACTGATAGGACTGAAGGTGTAGAATTAGGTGTGTCACAGCCTAGTACATGCAGGCAATCTACTATCGGTACACCAATGGCAGATTGTACCAGGCAAATTTCCCTGCCCCAGCTGCTGCAGCGCCGAAAGAAGTTCTCTCCTGAAGCAGGCCAGGAAAGTCTGTGTGCATTTCCGACGGTCATATAATGCCAGTGCTCGGCTGGCAGACCTCCAAAGGGAATACAACCTGCCCAAGAACCGCCAAATCTGTGACATGCCCACCAGGTGGAACAGCAGAGGGCCATTAATGAGTATCTGTGCCAATATGGCAGCAGAACTGGGTCGGGGGAGCTTGTTTTTTCCCCCCACGCCAGTGGGCCATGATCAGGGATGCATGCACTGTCCTGTCACCATTTGAGGAGGCCACGAGGATGGTGAGCAGTGACAGTGCATGCATCAGTGAGACTGTCCCTCTTTTTCACATGTTGGAGCACACGCTGTGTGGAATAATGGACAGGGCCCTTGAAGCAGAACAGAGAGAGGAAGAGGAGGATTTCCTTACCTCTCAAGGCCCCCTTTATCCAGACAGTGTTCCTGCTTGCCCACCTATCACACAGGAATAGGACGAGGAGGAGGATTGTGTCAGCATGGAGGTGGAGCCTAGCACTCAGCAGCAGTCTTCAAGGGATCAATTACAGTCCCAAGGAACCCATGGACTTGTACGTGCCTGGGATGAGGTGGCTGCGGATCCTGTCGTCCTCAATGACCCAGAGGACTCACCGAATGCCTCAGCAAACCTATGTTGTATGGCCTCCCTGATCCTGCAAAGCCTGCGGAAGGATCCTTGTATTTGTGCTATCAAGGAGAGGGATCATTACTGGCTGGCAACTCTCCTTGATCCACGTTACAAGAATAAAGTTGCGGACCTTATCTTGCCGGCGCAGAGGGAGCAGAAGATGAAACATCTTCGGGAGGCCTTGCAGAAAGGTCTGTGCAACGCGTTCCCAGAGACTGGGGGGTTACAAAATCCAGGTCCTGGACAACGTGTTGCTGAGGCTTCGGTCAGTTACAGAAGGAGCGGTGGAGAAGGTGGCCGTCTGACCGATGCGTTCAGACAATGTTTTAGTCCGCAGCCCCAAGGTATGACCGATTCCAGCAACCATCGCCAGCGTCTGTTTTACATGGTGCGGGAATACCTAGGGGCAAGATCAGACTTGGACACCTTTCCCACCGAAAATCCTCTGGCTTACTGGGTCTTGAGGATGGATCACTGGCCAGAGCTTGCACAGTACGCAATTGAGCTTCTGGCTTGTCCTGCATCCAGCGTTCGTTTAGAACGCACATTCAGTGCTGCTGGAGGCTTTGTAACCGATCACAGGGTGTGCCTCTCCACCGACTCGGTCGATCGACTGACCTTCATAAAAATTAATCAGGCTTGGATCACCACCAGCTACCAAGCACCTGATGCGGAGTATTTTTTTTTTTAAATGTCAGATCCCTTCAAGACTGCCTATGCTGATGCTGAGTGACTATCCTGTTAAGCTGAGTTACTATCCTTTTCCTCCTCAATGATCATGCTGATAGCTTGTAAGAACATTTTTGGTACTGGGCACCGCCACCAGTGGCTAAGGCCCAATTTTTCTGCCCCTGTTTAAGGGGGGCGTGTAATTACAATTTTTGATGCAATACTTTGCAGCGGGCTCATTCCTGCACTCCAACTAGAGTATCTGTGAGGGGTTGCAGTGTTGTGGCACCAGCACCAGTGCCTAAGGTCCAATTTTTCTGCCCCTGTTTAACAGGGGAGTGTAATTACAATTTTTGATGCAATACTTTGCAGCGGGCTCATTCCTGCGCTCCAACTAGAGTATCTGTGAGGGGTTGCAGTGTTGTGGCAGCAGCACCAGTGCCTAAGGTCCAATTTTTCTGCCCATGTTTAACAGGGGCGTGTAATTACAATTTTTGATGCAATACTTTGCAGCGGGCTCATTCCTGCGCTCCAACTAGAGTATCTGTGAGGGGTTGCAGTGTTGTGGCACCAGCACCAGTGCGTAAGACCCAATTTTTCTGCCCCTGTTTAACAGGGGCTTGTAATTACAATTGTTGATGCAATACTTTGCAACGGTCTCATTCCTGCGCTCCAACTAGAGTATCTGTGAGGGGTTGCGGCACCAGCACCACCACCAACAAAGGCCAAATTTTTCAGCCCCTGTTCAACAGGGGCATGTAATTACAATTCTTGATCTAATATTTCACAGCAGGGCCCATTCCTGTGCCCACCAAGCGCAACTGTGAGGGCTTACAGAGTTGTGGCACCAGCGCCAGCACCAAAGGCCCAATTTTTCTACCACTGTTCAACAATGGCATGTAATTACAATTCTTGATATAATAGTTCACACAGCAGGGCGTTCCACCGCCCACCAAGACTAACTGTGAGGGCTTACAGTGTTGTGGCAACACCAACACCTAGGGCCCAAACTTCTGCAGAGTATATACGGCAGGCCCCTACTTTCAAACATCCAACTTACAAACGACTCCTACTTGCAAACGGAAGGAGACAACAGGAAGTGAGAGGAAATCTACCCCTAGGAAGGGAAATTCTCTTCTGTAAGAGGTGTCTCCTGTCCACTGATGCTTTATCACCAATCCTTGTTACACTACAAAACCCAAATCTAGTTGGAGTGCACACAGACAGCAAAACAAATGTTTACAGGGGTGATAACCCTTCTATATGTTTAGGAAAGCTTAAAAATAGATTTTATGGCTGGAGCTACACTTTAAAAAAGTACCAATTCAAAATTACAAACAGATTCTACTTAACAACAAACCTACAGTGCCTGTCTTGTTTGCACCGCCTGTATAATGCTGTTCAAAGTATATAGGGCCAAAGGGGCTTGTAATGACCTGGGGGAGTGGGGGGAAACCCATGCTATTTTTCTCAATAATTTTCATCCATATTGCAGGGACCAGACATTAAATTAAACCCGCAAGCAGTTTTAAATTACTTTTTTCTTATAGTAATCTCATTTTGTGTAGGGACAGTTCTAAACACGTGCCACCTCAAAGGCATACTATAGACACCCAGCAGGTACGATATTTAAAGGAATTTTTCATATTTTTTTTTTTCACTTTAAGCATCATTAAAATCACTGCTCCAGAAAAAAACGACCGTTTTTAAAACTTTTTTTTCCATTGATACATGTTCCCTGGGGAAAGACCCGGGTTCTCGAACCCGTTTTCCGACAATAACTTGCATATTAGGCTTTAAAATTAGTACTTTTGAATTCGAACATTCGAGTCCGATTGACGTCAATGGGGTTCTAAATGTTCGGTCCGTTCGAAGGTTCTGGTGCGAACCGAACGGGGGGGGTGTTCGGCTCCCTCCTATTCCTGTATAAAGCAGAACACCTTTACTATCATGGAGGATATCTTCATCATGGCTTTACATATCATGTAGACAGAAACAGGAACAAGAAGCATACAACTACGTACACTAAGGCCGGGTACACACGAACAAACATGTACGGTGAAAGCGGTCCGTCGGACCGTTTTCACCGTACATGTCTGCCAGAGGGCTTCTGTACGATGGTTGTACACACCATCGTACAGAAGTCCGCGCGTAAACAATACGCGGGGCGTGTCCGCGTCGTCGCCGCGACGATGACGCGGCGATGACGCGGAGACGTGGGCGGGCCTGCCATTTAAAGGCTTCCACGCATGCGTCGAAGTCATTCGACGCATGCGAGGGACGGCGGGCGCCTGGAAATGTACGGTAGGTCTGTACTGACGACCGTACATGTCCGAGCGGGCAGGATTCCAGCGGATGGTTTTAAAACACGTCCAGGAATATTTGCCCGCTGGGAAAAGGCCCGGCGGGCAAATGTTTTCTGGAATTCGGCCCGCTCGCGCCCACACACGACCGAACATGTATGCTGAAACTAGCCCGCGGACCAGTTTCAGCATACATGTTTGGTCGTGTGTACGGGGCCTTAGAGCGAATAAACTTACCATAGAGACACACTACAGTGCCACCTGCTGGATAGATAGGTATAATGCATACAATATATATAGTTCACAGTACTTTATATTACATGTTGTTCTAACTACACCTTTGACATGGACTAAGATGTACATTTTTAAGTGAAAAAAAAAAGGCCAGAGGACACTTTGGCTCTTTCCTGCGCCCCCGTACCTCAGGCCAAATGAGGTACTGCAGGCCAATGTTCGGCTTTTCTCGGCTTCTGCGCCCCCGTACCTCAGGCCACATGAGGTACTGTTGGCCTATTTTCGGCTCTGCTTGGCTTCTGCACCCCCTGTACCTAAGGCCAAATGAGGTACTGCAGGCCTATTTAGCTCGAATTCTGCTCGTCTTGCGAGTCAACACTCGCAAACAGAGTCAGAATAAAAAAAAAAAAAAAAAGTTGCTCGCAAATCAAAACGCTCTCTTTTTCCACTGTATGGGAAAAACAGGCTCTACCCTGGGGTTGCATCTGATGTTTTTTTATGCTGATAATATACAAAGGGTGACTGTCGCCATTGGTATGAGCAGATTTTTATTTTGGAAAAATTGGTTGTGTCACAAAATTACTGATTCTACCTTTAGAGAAATGTCACCAGGCAGAAACTCTCACTTTTGGTCAGACAGCTGTTTAGACAAAATCTAAATTAAAACAAACATTTTATATATAATATATAATATATATCTACCGTATTTATCGGCGTATAATGCGCGCAGGCGTATAACGCGCACCCCAAGCTTAGAAGGGAAGTTTAGGAAAAAACTTACATTTTGGATGCTCAGCCTTGTCGGTGTCCGTCTGCTGTCGGCGTCCATCAGCGGCCTTGTCCGGGGTCTGTCTGCGGCCTTGCGTGGGGTCCGTCCAGCCTTGTCGGTGTCCGTCGCGTCCATCTGCCCGGTCCGTCCAGCCTTGTTGGTGTTCGTTGCGTCCGTCTGCCGGGTTTGAGTTCGGCGCCTCGGTCGAGCTGTGCAGAGCCGGATTTCCGGTGTATTCGGCTCCTCTCGCGTGGCTGCGGGCGGAGCCGAGCGTGGCCGAGCCTAGCGGAGTGCGCACTACACTCGGCTCGGCTCGGTCTTTGTCTGGGGCCCTCAGAGACAGCGGGGATCGGCGTATAACGCGAACCCACGATTTCCCCCTGATTTTAAGGGGGGAAAAATGCGTGTTATACGCAGATAAATACGGTATATATATCTATATATATATATATATAGATATATATTTTATAAAAAGATGTTTTTTGAAATCAAAGTTTATTGGGAAGTTCAAAAGTGTGCAAATGTTGATGATACAGCATGAGCCATGGTGACTAAGCTGCTTTGAGTTATATTGTTATTCAAATGCTATTGAGTTATTACCTCTTGTATCTCTTGACCTTCCCTCTTAGATTGTAAGCTCTAAGGAACAGGGCCCTCTGATTCCAACTGTATTAAAGTGTATTGTATTTGTACTGTCTACCCTCAAGTTGTAAAGTGCTGCGTAAACTGTTGGCGCTATATAAATCCTGTATAATAATAGTAATAATACTATCTTTGTCCTATCTTTTAAAACCAATTTATCCAAGCCTGGTGTCTCGTGTATTTCTTTAATTAAGTTATGCCTTTCTGCCTGTTATTCCATTAAAGGGTCACTAAATAGCTTCCTTTACCTTACTGCAGTACTGGTTTCATGTCCTCATTGTTCGTTTTTGCTTTGAAGTTGCTGTAATTCTGCTGTGATCTCCACACTTCCTGGTTGCCTGTTTCCTTATAACTATCGTAACTGGGAGAATTTCACGGTGGCTAAGCTGTCATTACTGCGTGTCTAAAACTCCTCAGAACCAATCAGATTCATTTTAAAAACAAAAGACTGCCCTGGATTTGTTGTTTTTGTTCTGTGAGTCTTCCCGACTCACCTCTCACCCGAAACGTATGTATGTACATTTAAAACCGAACGTGAAACTAGAGGCACATTATATGATAGATTCAATTCAATTTTTAATCATTTTAAAAAGGAATCAGTTAACTTTTATGTCTCTATACCCTGTAAACAGTCATTTCAGCAACATTTTTTTTTCCTTTAGTGACCCTTTAAATCAGTGACTATATGCATACCACGCTAACCCAGAGAAACCAGTTGGTTTAAAAATACTTTAAAAATTAAATAAAATGTTGTATAGAATGTGGAATGTGTCCGACAGGTTATTGCATTTTTGCAAATAGTACAGTAATTGCATTTTATTGCATTAAATATGACGCAGTTGTTACTCACCTTGTTTCCAAAGCATGCAGAGACTTCAAAAAAGGTGATGCCGCTGAGGGTTTCGCCTTTTGACAGCATAGTATAGACAAGCAAAGTAAAATGTGGTGATAATTTGGCATCTAGATGAACCTTTACAGAGAAAGACCCATGGAGAGCTAGACAGAAAACATACATATTGTAAATCAGGAGGAAAATGGTTAACATCTAGTTACATCTCATAACAGGATGTACTTTGTCCCATAGGGGGCAGAATAATGAAAAAAAATAATGATATTTCTTCTTTAAAGACGGCTTTGGTTGGGTTCCGGCCAGCCAGCGGACGTGCTTTGGGTCTTGCCTGTTGGCTCGGGTCTCCCCATGGGACGGGAGATCCCGGGGCAAGCCACAAAAGGTGGCAGGAGGGGGAGTGTCCCCTCCCGCTGTTTGTTATAACAGCCGAGTGGCTGGTTAGCCGCATGTTGGCTCTAAAAACCGGTACCTGGGTGATGCCTGCAGGCACAACCACTTGCGCAAAATGACCTACAGATAGGTGATTTTGTGCCAAGTGGTTAATCTAAGGGCTGCCTTAGGCCTCATACACGATACGAAAATCAGAAGGTAAAATTCGTAAGACAAGCTGTCTTCGGATTTTCGGATCGTTAGTATGGTGCTTTCGACAGTTAATATGACTTTTTCGTCAGACAAAAACTGGATGTGCAGGCTATAAAATTTTTGTTGGATGTGAACTTAACGTCTGATTTTCGGACGGTCAGTACATAATTCGTCACACAAAAGTCGAAAATACAAACACGCATGCTCGGAATCAAGGAATGATTGGAAAGAGTTTGGTCTTGTAAACTACTGTTCGTAATCTAGAATTAACATTTGTGATGTGGCAATTGATGAAATGTTGAAATGCAGCGCACATTCTCATCTTCTTTAATGGGATAATAATGAAGCTGCTTTGCTGGTGATACTGATGTAGTTAAGCCAATCGTATCTTAAAATGCATTTGTTTTGTATAATATGAAAATAGCGAATCAAAGCTCACCAATTTTCTAACACAAAATTAGCTGAAGAGGCCCAAAGCGTGGCGCTTGAGAAATTAACTTCCATTTTATACTCTCATAGAAGGTCACTACGTTCATGTTTGTCAAACGACAATTTGCGGATAATTAGTATGCTAGGCAAAATCCTGCACACGCCCTTCGTACAACAATCAAACCGTGTGTACAAGGCCTGAGTCTAAAATAATAATTTGCTCTTAAATGAAACCCAAGTTGCTCTATCCATTTATTCCATGCTAAGGGCCATTTATAATATGAAGGACTAAATTCAATCCGGTTTATATTTTATCTTAACTATACTTACTTGAACCGCTTGATTTCGCTATGATATCCACTTTATGTTCTTCATGAGAATAAATTCCATCTTCGTTGGCTACCTATAAAACAGGATAGAAAATAATATTGATATCAGTATTATTATCAATGGATAACAGGATTACTGTCCTGACTTTTATTGTAAAATTTGAAAGAAAAGTGGTGTAACGTTTATATGCTTAGCCTAATGGAAACACAATGTCCAGTTTGCAGCTAATGCTGAAAAGATCGTGTCATGGTTTACCATGTAGCTCAGTGGTAAGAATTCAACAAGGAGATCTGACTTTTCTTGTTGGATCTATTTGAAGCTGAATGCCAGACAAGCAGCTGACCTGATATTATGTATACTATGCCCAAGTCTGCAGACCAGAACAGAAACCATGGAAGTTGGAGATCCATCAATAAATATATTTTGTTTTCTGTCATTTCTGTAACTGGCTGACTGGAAACATATGGGATGGAAGATGGACAGGGTGTTTAGCTAATTGTTTGAAGTGCAGCAGCGTTGCAAGGGGGGAGTGGGGGGTGCAGTCCACACCTGGGTGACACTCGACACAGCGCTGGATTGAGAGAGGTGCCGCGGCTCTCTCCTCCTCCTCCTCCTTCCCCTGTGGACTCCGGTATCTTTACTGTGACTATACAATGTTCGGGAAGGGAGAAGGAGAAAGAAGGCATAGGCAGACAGCTCAGTGCTCAGTGCCTGCATGTCTTCCAGGAACCGGCACTGCAATCCCCTATTATTGTGACAGGCAGGCGGTGAGTGGTGGCTCAGTTGTGCTCCGTAGTGTGCAAGTGCTGCGGCTGCGCAATACAGGGTGGGTATTATGGGACAGGGGGGACCCTACTCGTCAGGACACCTGTCGCCTATCACATTTACACTCCTCACAGCCGACAGAGTCTAGGTTCCTCCTCCACACTGACAGTACATCCACAACAGGAGGAGAAGCCTAGGAGGAGGGACATCCATGTGGAGAAAGCCGCGCTGTTCTAAGGAGATTAAGCTGGGAGGATTTACACTGGGCTGCTCAGTCTAAAATGCCTGGGTCTATTTTCTGTCCCAGTCCAGGCCTGGGTGACACTATTAAGAATGAAGTGATATCCGACAGTGATGGCGTCATCCCCATCCGTGACAGTGCATAGATTGACGCACTGGCATAAACCACAACATTTACAAGGGCCGGTTTGGGGTGCGCATTGTGATTGTGTGCAGATGCCTCGAAACTAGCCTGCCCAGTGCCCTGCAGAGCACTGTGGCAGGCTAGACAAAAGACAGCCTGATGCACTAGCCTGCCCGCCCAGTGTCTACTTCTCTGTTCTGTTCCTGCTATCACTCCACAGCGGCAGAACAGAGCATTTCGGCAGGCTAGGGGGGAGAGCTATGCTAATGCTCAGTGATGGGGGGGCAGGCCCGGATTTACTCCCTTTGCCACCCCAAGGCCGGGTCCTTCAATGCCGCCTCCGCAGTACAGGGGGGACATTATCCGCCGGGGGACTTTTTTGGCAGGACACTGAGAAGCGGGCGGGTGCTCACATTGAGAGGTGGGGGGGGGGGGGGTTGCTGCTGCTGAAAATTGCATTGAGAAGCGGGGGGGTGCTCACCTCCTCTTCCCTCAGTTTTCTCTCCTCTCACCATCCGTGACATGACAGGGGGGAGCTCCCGAAATGAAAGTGTACTCTCCTCTCAGCCACAGTGCCGCCCCTGCACCCACTGCCGCCCAGAGGCCTGGCCTTGTTGGCAGCTGTTGTATAATACATAAACCATTCATAAACAGTATAAAAACTGGTGACTCACAATCACATGTAAAACAACGCCACGGTCCACGATCGTGGTGGCGTGAGGTCACACAATTAACCGCTTCCATACAGGGCTTTTATACACCCATCCATACCAGGCCTATTCTGGCACTTCTCTCCTACATGTACAAATCATAATTTTTTTGCTAGAAAATTACGCAGAACCCCCAAACATTATATATGTTTTTTTAGCAGACACCCTAGGGAATAAAACGACGGTCATTGAAACGTTTTATCTTGTACGGTATTTACGCAATAATTTTTCAAACGCCTTTTTTTTGGAAAAAAATTGTTTCATGAATAAAAAAAATAACAAAACAGTAAAGTTAGCCCAATTTTTTTGTAAAATATGAAAGATGATGTTACACCGAGTAAATAGATACCTAACATGTCACGCTTTAAAATTGCGCACACTCATGGAATGGCGCCAAACTTCGGTACTTAAAAATCTCCATAGGCAACGTTTTGAAATGTTTTACAGGTTACCAGTTTAGATTTACAGAGGAGATCTAGTGCTAGAATTGTTGCACGCACGCGGCTTTGTTTACTTACAGGGACCCGGGCGTGATGGTCACCAGTCATCTCTATGCTTCCTTCCAGCGCCGGACGATTCATTCTCCGGGCCCCCGATGGCACGGGAGAGCCCGGAGAAGCACCGGATGGCGGCGGGAGGGGGGGGATGTAAGAACGATCTAGCGGCGGAACCACCGCTATGATCGTTCTTACGTTGTGCAGAATCGCCGGCACAAGAGAAGGATATCTGAATGATGCCTCTAGCTGCAGGCATCATTCAGATATCCACCCACAAAGCCCAGGACGTCATATGACGTCCACCTGGATCGTTAGGCCCTGTACACACGATAGAATCCATCCGCTGAAAAATCCCAGCAAATGGGTTTCAGCGGATAGATCCTATGGTGTGTACACTCCAGCGGATCTGTTTCCGCGGATATTTCTCCCCTGGGATGGATTCCAGCAGATCGAATATTTGCTGACATGCCAAACAAATCCAACGGATGGATCCGCTGGTCTGTATAGACTCACCGGATCCATCCGTCCAAAGGGATCCCCCGCATGCGTCGTAATGATTCAACGCATGCGTGGAATTCCTTATATGACAGCGTCGCGCATGTCGCCTCGTCATAATCGCGGCGACGGCGCGACACGTCATCGCCAGAGGATTTCAGCGCGGATTTCAATGCGATGGTGTGTACACGCCATCGCATAGAAATCCGCGGAAATCCTCGAGAGGATTTATCCGTGGAAACGGTCCGCTGGACCGTATCCGCGGATAAATCCTCCCGTGTGTATGGGGCCATAGAGGTCCGTTGTGGATGTCATTTTACAATGGGCCGGACGGGAAGTGGTTAAACACGCCCTTGGTCACCAGTTTTTATACTTATGTTTATGAGCGGTTTATGTATTAGGCCGGGTTCACACTGATACTACAGGACAGTCATCCAACTTTCATCCTACTTTGCTCTGCGACATCAGTCCTACAGTATATTGGTCCTACATCCATCAGACTTGAATGAACAGGATACTACTTTAATCCGACTTTGTGATAGTCTGACTTGTTCTTTGACCAATCAAAACAATCCCAGAGTGAGATAAATTCCTTTTACTGCTGCTGTAATCACGTGTCGGATGTCAAAAGTCGGATGGTAAGGACAAGGCTCCTACTTTGATCCGACTTCAATGATATTCGATGGGCTGAAGTAGGACGAAAGTCGGACCAAAGTAGTACAGGGAGCATTTTTAAAGTCGGACCGACTTGTGTCGGACCAGTTAAGATGGCTCTCATAGGGAAACATTGATTTTCACACATCATGCGACATGAGCTGCCAATGTCGGAGCATTTGTCGAACCAGTGTGAACCCAGCCTAAGGCCCCATACACACGAGAGGATTTATGCGCGGATACGGTCCAGCGGACCATATCCGCGGATAAATCCTCTCGAGGATTTGCGCTGATTTCCATGCGATGGAGTGTACTCACCATCGAATCGAAATCCGCGCCGAAATCCTCTGGCGATGACGTGTCGTGCCGTCGCCACGATTATGACGCGGCGACGTGCGCGACGCTGTCATATAAGGAATTCCACGCATGCGTCGAATCATTACGACGCATGCGGGGGAATCCCTTCGGACGGATAGATCCGGTGAGTCTGTACAGACCAGCGGATCCATCCGTTGGGATGGATTCCAGCGGATAGATTTGATAGCATGTCATCAAATATTTATCCGCTGGAAATCCATCCCAGGGGATAAATATCCGCGGAAACAGATCCGCTGGAGTGTACACACCATAGGATCTATCCGCTGAAACCCATTCGCTGGGATTTTTCAGCGGATGAATTCTATCGTGTGTATGGGGCCTTAGGCTCCATGCACACTTAAGCTGATAAACTGTAGTTTATTGTCGTTTTGGCTTTTTTTTTTTAAAGCCCATAAACTGAACTCTATGTTAACCTATGTGCCCATGCACACCTGGGCATTTTTTAGTGTTAATGATAATGAGCTTTGAAATTTATTGGCTTTTTTCTGAATGCCCGAAATCTGCAAATCTTCAAAGTGCCGTTTTTCGGCGAAAAAAAAACACTAAAAAACGCAAAATGCTGAAAAACGCTCAAAACGCTGACGCCAGTATTTTTTTTGCGTTTTTTTATCCATTGAAAAGAAAAAAAAAAAAAGTAAAAAAAAAACCTACACCGAAAAAAAAGTTGTCATTTTTTCCCACAATTCTATTCTTTGCAAAATCAAGATTTTTTTTTATTTTTATTTATTTTTCACAACATTTTCATATTAGCAGGGTATTTCTCACACACAGCATATGCATACCACAAATTACACCCCAAAACACATTCTGCTATTCCTCCCGAGTATGGCGATATCACATGTGTGAGACTTTTACACAGCGTAGCCACATACTGTACAGAGGCCCAACATGCAGGGAGCACCATCAGGCGTTCTGGAACACCCAGACCAATTCTGACATTTCTCTCCTCCATGTAAAAATCATCATTTATTTGCTAGAAAATTACATAGAACCCCAAAACATTATATATGCTTTTTTAGAAAAGACCCTAGAGAATACAATGGCGGTCGTGCAACTTTTTATCGCGCATGGTATTTGCGCAGCAATTTTTCGAACGCTTTTTTTTTGGAAATAAAACAGTTTTGTGCTTTTAAAAAAAAAACATTAAAGTTAGCCCAATGTTTTTGCATAATATGAAAGATGAAGTTACGCTGAGTAAATACACCCAACATGTCACCCTTCAAAATTGCACATGCTTGTGGAATGGCACCAAACTTTGCTACTTAAAAATCCCCATAGGCGAAGCTTTAAATATTTTTACTGGTTACATCTTTTTAGTTGGAGAAGAGGTCTAGGGCCGAAATTATTGCTCTCGCTCTAACGTTCGCAGCGATACCTCACATGTGTGGTTTGAACACCGTTTTCATATGTGGGTGGGACTTACGTGTGTGGTCACTTCTGTATACGAGCACACGCGAACAGGGGTGCTTTAATTTTTATTTTTTTTATTTTTTATTGTTCATTTTACTTTATTTATTTTAGTTTGACGTGTTTTTCCCCAAAAATAAATGTTTTGATCACTTTTATTCCTATTACAAGGAATGTAAACATCCCTTGTAATAGGAATATAGCATGACAGGTCCTCTTTACAGTGAGATATGGGGTCAATAAGACCCCACATCTCACCTCTAGGCTGGGAAGCCTAAAAAAAAAAAAAAACGATCCTGGCTTCGATCGTAGCGGTGAGTCGGAAGAAGCACCGGAGGGCGAAGGGAGTGGGGACGTCCCCTTTTGCCTCCTGTAAGAATGATCAAGAGGCGGAACTGCCGCCATGATCATTCTTATGGTGTAGGGAATCGCCGGCTGAAAAAAGATGATATCTGAATGATGCCTGTAATTGCAGGCATCATTCAGATATCCCTGCACAAAGTCAAGGACGTCATATGCGGGCGGGAAGTGGTTAAAACGCAATTTTTTCCCAGAGTATTTTCCGGGTATTGCAGAGTATTGTGCGGGGGTATTGCAGAGTATTGTGCAGGGGTATTGCAGAGTATTGCGCAGGGGGTATTGCAGAGTATTGCGCAGGGGGTATTGCAGAGTATTGTGCAGGGGGTATTGCAGAGTATTGCGCAGGGGAGCATTGCAGAGTATTGCACAGGGGGTAGGGGTATTTCAGGGTATTGCACAGGGGGTAGGGGTATTGCAGAGTATTGCGCAGGGGGTATTGCAGAGTATTGCGCAGGGGGTATTGCAGAGTATTGCGCAGGGGAGCATTGCAGAGTATTGCGCAGGGGAGCATTGCAGAGTATTGCGCAGGGGAGCATTGCAGAGTATTGCGCAGGGGAGCATTGCAGAGTATTGCGCAGGGGGTATTGCAGAGTATTGCGCAGGGGGTATTGCAGAGTACTGCGCAGGGGGTATTGCGCAGGGGGTATTGCAAAGTACTGCACAGGGTGTAGGGGTATTGCAGAGTATTGCGCAGGGGGTAGGGGTATTGCAGAGTAATGCACAGGGGGTAGGGGTATTGCAGAGTATTGCACAGGGGGTAGGGGTATTGCAGAGTAGTGCGCAGGGGGTAGGGGTATTGCAGATTATTGCGCAGGGGGTAGGGGTATTGCAGAGTATTGCGCAGGGAGTAGGGGTATTGCACAGGGGGTAGGGGTATTGCAGAGTATTGCACAGGGGGTAGGGGTATTGCAGAGTATTGCACAGGGGGTAGGGGTATTGCAGAGTATTGCGCAGGGGGTAGGGGTATTGCAGATTATTGGGTAGGGGTATTGCAGAGTATTGCGCAGGGAGTAGGGGTATTGCAGAGTATTGGGCAGGGGTATTGCAGAGTATTGCACAGGGGGTAGGGGTATTGCAGAGTATTGCACAGGGGGTAGGGGTATTGCACAGGGGGTAGGGGTATTGCAGAGTATTGAGCAGGGGGTAGGGGTATTGCAGAGTATTGCACAAGGGGTAGGGGTATTGCACAGGAGGTAGGGGTATTGCAGAGTATTGCACAGGGGGTAGGGGCAGGGATGGACTGGCCATTGGGACTACAGGGAGTTTCCCGGTGGGCCGATGGCTCAGTGGGCCGGCTTCAGTGACAGCAGACCGCCGCCTCCCTTCGCTCCTCTGTCTCTCCCTTCCCGCAGCGCTCACCTCCTCTCCCTTCCCGCAGCGCTCACCTGGAGGGAACAGAGAAGCAGGGGAAGGACCAAAGAAGCAGGGGGGACGACAGAGGAGCATGGGGGAGGTGACAGACAGCTGACTCAACAGCTATGGTCTGGGAGCTTCTCACTTCTGCCTAATCTTGTCCCGGGTGAAATAATGTCTACCTTCCCCACTGGTACTGCCTATAAGAGTACCAGTACCAGCCGTTCTACTCTAATAAATTAGAAAGGCTAGTGGCTAGTGAAGGGGGAGAGGGGGTGTGGGTGGCCAGGGGGGGGGGGGAGTTGTCCGTCCGCCATGGGAGAGACCTGTCAAAGTGGGCCAGTCTGGATGAAGTCCAGGGCCAAATTTTTGTCCCAGTCCAGCCCTGGGGTAGGGGTATTGCACAGGGGGTAGGGGTATTGCAGAGTATTGCGCAGGGGGTAGGGGTATTGCAGAGTATTGCACAGGGGGTAGGGGTATTGCAACCCCAAAACATTATATATGCTTTTTTAGAAAAGACCCTAAAGAATACAATGGCGGTCGTTGCAACTTTTTGCAACTTTTGAAATTACAGCCTCATAGCCGTAATTCAGCTATGAGGCGGTGATTAAGTGGTTAAAGCTATTGCAAAAACGCTAAAAAACTTTGAAAGGCTCCCTGCAAAGCTACTGGCATTTTTTTATATATTTTTTTAGCTTCAGTGTGCATGGGGCCTGAAAACAGAGGCAACACCGGCATGTGCAAATAAATGACAGGCTAAGAGATACTGCAGCTGTACACATGTAATGTTACATTCTGGATGCAAATTGTTAACCTATGTGCCCATGCACACCTGGGCGTTTTTTAGTGTTAATGAGCTTTGAAATTTATTGGCTTTTTTCTGAACGCCCAAAATTTGCATTCAAAGTGCCATTTTACGGCGGGAAAAAACGCAAAAAAACGCAAAACCCTGAAAAACGCTCATAAAACGCTTAAAACGCTGACACCAGCATTTTTTTGCGTTTTTTTATCCATTGGAAAAAAAAAGTAAAAAAAAAGCTACACTGAAAAACGCTGATTAAAGCTATTGCAAAAACGCTAAAAAACGATGAAAGGCTCCCTGCAAAGCTACTGGCGTTTTTTTATAGTTTTTTTTTAGCTTCAGTGTGCATGGAGCCTGAAAACAGAGGCAACACCGGCTTGTGCAAATAAATGACAGGCTAAGAGATACTGCAGCTGTACACATGTAATCTTACATTCTGGGTGCAAATTGTGCTGCTCATAAATCCCTATATGTGCCTAACCATTCAGGTGTGCGGTTACATGCGTACAGCCATGGTGTCTGTCCTGCTATAATTGATTTGTACAAGCTACTGCCCATAGCTGTATGCAAACATGTTTGACTCTTGAGCACAGAAATAATCTCCTTCTTGATGATATACAGCCCCCTGTGGACGTACAAATTGCTTTCAGAAAATGTATAGTTTGGTTTACAAACCAAAAGTTGTAGGGGAAAAATAAATAAAGGAAATTTGCAAAAAATGGTCTGCCCATATTTCAGTATGGCCATTTATATTAGGATTGTCCCGATACCGATACTAGTATCGGTAACGATACCAAGCATTTCCCCGAGTACTTGTACTCGGGGGAAAATGCTCCGATGCTTCACCCGATACCTGACTGTCCCCTGTATCCTCCTCCAGTTCCCCCATCCGTGCTGCTCTCCCCCTCCGTGCTGCTGCTGTCCTCCTCCGTTTTGCTCTCCCCCTCCATGCTCCGTGTCCCTCCTCCATGTCGCTGCTGTCCTCCTCTGTTCTGCTCTCCCCCTCCATGCTCCGTGTCCCCCCTCCATGCCCCTGCTATCCTCCTCCGTTCTGCTCTCCCCCTCCATGCTCCGTCCCCCCCCTCTGTGCTGCTGCTGTCCTCCTCCGTTCTGCTCTCCCCCTCCATGCTCCGTGCCCCCCCTCTGTGCCGCTGCTGTCCTCCTCGGTTCTGCTCTCCCCCTCCATGCTCCGTGCCCCCCCTCTGTGCCGCTGTTGTCCTCCTCCGTTCTGCTCTCCCCCTCCATGCTCCGTGTCCCCCATCTGTGCCACTGCTGTCCTCCTCTGTTCTGCTCTCCCCCTCCATGCTCCCTGTCCCCCCTCCGTGCTTGGTGTCACCCTCCATGTCCCCCTCTGTCAGGATGGAGAGCGGCGGTAGGAGCCGTTAAACCCGGCTCCTACCTTTTCGGAATGAACAAAGTCAGTGATCACTGACTGTTCATTCATATAACTGAAACATCGTAACCTGTGTTAACGATGCTTCAGTTTATGAATGGATAGGAGGGGCCTCTGTCTCCTGTCCATTCATTTTCAGTGCAGCTGAGAAAGAGACTGGGGAATCGGTGTCCTTAGTCCCTCTCTCTGTCTCAAAGGGAAGATGTTAGAGGTCTGTTAAGACCCCCGATATCTCACCAAAGACCCCCAATAGGGCTTTGGTGAGATAATAATTAATTGTAAAAAATAATACAAATTAAAATAAAAAACACACTGACACCATCCACCCCCCCCCCCCCCCCAGAAAGCATTGTAAAAAAAACAACAAAATTTTTTAAAAAAATGTAAATTGTAAAATAAAAAAAAATACTGACACATGACATAAAAAAAAAAAGTATCGGTAATCAGTATCGGCGAGTAATTGAAAAAAGTATCGGTACTCGTCAGGACAACCCTACAGTAGTTTATATGAAAACCACCATTCCACAGAAGGACCACCAGTCTCTGTACATGTATATACTTTTATCAGCTGTATAAAATAATGTCTTTACATCCGTAATGCTACAAGAAAAGTGAAACTTACAATGTGGAAGAATGAGATGTGGTCTGTTTTACTATCCAGCTGATCCTTATTGATGTGATAATCCACATTCACTGACAGATCAGAGTCGCATGGCAGGTCATCTGTGCCTCTACTTTCCAAATTCAGGAAGCTTTGACTTTCAGAGTAGTAGTGTTGAAGCCATATCATACCATCGAAAAACATTCTGTGTCCGATGTCCAGGTCTGCATCAACATCTTCGTTAGTTAGAAATACTGCCTATGAATGATAGAAAATAAATGGTTTTAGGCTTTGATTCAGTTACCAGGGTGAAGTATTTGATACGTTTATCAGACCTGGGAACCTTCTGGCATTTCCCCAATGACGGAAGACAATCAATATGATTTACACATCATGCATGGTTAGCCATTTGTCACTTTTTCAATTTTTCACAGAATGGGTAACATGAGTGAGAGGAGGAGAGAACTAGGAGGACAGTACAGTACTCTCTCCCTCTCCCCCAGCAATAATAATGTTAATCTGCATACTTGGACACGGGGCAGTCATATGTGATTTTTAGTAGGGATGAGCGAATCCAATTTCTCCAGAATGACATCCTACCATCAAGGCATTTTGATATTCACATAACTCAAGAGCCAGTCTATACTTGTTTTCAGGAAGCTATGTATGCACCCTGCTGACGTCTCCCAGCAGCCATAATCTGCCTGCATTGCACAGAGAAGCACAGAGGCTTGGGTGTTGCATATTTTGTTTATATATCACCCGATACTTGCTAAGCTGTTTTTTTAAACGCACATTTTTTGGAAAAAATGTGCTTTAATGAATTTTAATGCACAAAAACACAATATCATACCCAATGGCCCGGATTCACAAAGCACTTACGCTGACGTATCTCGAGATACGCTGCGTAAGTGTAGCTATGCGCCATCGTATCTATGCGCTGTGCTCACAATCTGAGATACGCCTAAAAATAGGCTTCCTATGACCGACGTAACTTGCCTACGCCGTCGTATCGTATCGTATGCGCATGTAGCGCTACCCCCGCAGGAGCCGCTGGTTGTTTGTGGGATCGGCGTATTGAGTATCAGGCCTTGGATATGAAGAAGACCAGTCCTGCTCTAAATATAAATGAGATCAGTTCATCGCCACTCCAGCCAGAGTGGGTAAAGTGCCCCCCGGACAGACTTCTGCCACAAGCCTGGCAGCCGAAGTGTCACTTGTAGATCGCTGGGGGGAACAGACCTCTGCCACAGGCCTGACTCTGGACCTCTGCCACAGGCCTAGCGATTCAAGATGCTATAATTGGATTGAGCGAATCCTCCCAGTAAATTTCAGTTAAGGTCACCAGCTGACAGCTGCAACATACCTGTCAGTATCGTGGTGACCAGATCCCAGATGGTTCGTTCAGGCCTCCTGGATAACCTCTCTCTGGGTTCTCCCTGACCCGACTCCCCACCGCACAGCTCTCAGCTCTCAGCTTAGGATCCTCTTACAAAGGTTGGGACCCAGCAAGTCGCTGGGGCCCCGTTCCACATCAAGATGAAGCTCCGCATGGTGCGCAACTCCGGCCAGGTATGCCATGGTGGCGGGGTCCCTGAAGGTGGATGGAACTCGGACCCCGCGAGAGAAACGAAAAGAGCACACCCTTCCCCAGCATGCCCAGCGAGGGAAAAACTCCTCCAATTGGCTGCTGGGCAAAAGTGACATTGCCTCAACCCCTCTAGCGCCAACTGCCGCCCAGAGGTGGAAACGCACCCCTGAAACGCAGACTGACCTACAAGACAGTTCTGAAAGGACAGCAGCCCTGCAATTTAACAAATTGTGAATGGGAGCAAAGTAACTCTCCCATTCCCCACTAACTTTAGCATAGTGCCCATACTGAAAGTAAGGGGGCGCTACACGCATATTTACGCTGGGCGCATTTGCTGCTCCTATTGATTTTCTATGCACATATGCAAATGAGGGAGATACGCCGATTCACAAACATACTTGCGCCCGGCGCATTATATATGCGGTTTGCGTAAGTCGTACATCCTGCGTAAAGTTATTCCCCATATATGAGGCGCAACCCATGTAAAGGTATGGACCAGGGAACTCAAGCCGTCGTATTTTACGTCGTTTACGCTGTACGTGAATATGGCTGGGCGTAGGTTACGTTCACGCCATAGGCAGTGATCCGTCGTATCTAAGGCATTCATTCCAACGTGATTCTGAGCATGCGCACTGGGATGCGTTCACGGGACGGCGCATGCGCCATTCATTATTCGTATCTGTCTGGCGCTCGGCCCATTATTTGCATGGGGTCATGCCTCATTAGCATGGCTCACGCCCACTTCCACCTACGCCGGATTACGCCGAGGAAACCCAGCGCAGTTTGGGAGGCAAGTGCTTTGTGAATTCTGTGCTTGCCTCTCTGCGCTGCGTCGGCATAGCGTATATTAGATACGCTACGGCGGCATAAATATGCGCCGATGTATGTGAATCCGGGCCAATGTTGCTAAAATATAAAAGCTGATGTTACACCAAGTAAATAGATACCTAACATGTCACGCTTTAAAATTGCGTACACTTGTGTAATGTCGCCAAACTACGGGTACCTAAAAATCTCCATAGGTGACACTTTAAAAGCCTTTACAGGTTACCAGTTTACAGTTACACAGGAGGTCTGGAGCTAGAATTATTGCTCTCGCTCTGACGTTTGCGGTGATACCTCACGTGTGGCACAATCACCGTTTACATATGCATGAGGGACCGATGCATGCATTCGCATATGAACATGAGCATGTTAGGACTTGTTTTTTTTTTGTCACTTTTATTGGGAGGAACAGCGGGGGTAATCCACAAAAGGGATACGCCGTCGTATCCCTGTTTCTATCTATGGAACTGATCCACAGAATCAGTTTACCATAGATAGGCAGAAGATCCGACATGTGTAATTGAATTACACTGTCGGATCTTAAGGATGCAATTCTAGGCCGGCCGCTAGGTGGCGAGGCCATTGCGGCAGGCCTAGAATATGCAAATGAACACTTACGGCGATCCACGAACGTTCCGACGGGCCCGTCGCTCTAAATCTACGTCGTTTACGTCGAGTTACGCCGCGTAAAACTAGGGCTGAGCCCTAGTTCTCTTAAGCCATGTTAAGTATGGCCGTCGTTCCCGCGTCGAAATTTAAATTCTACGTCCTTTGCGTAAGACGTTCGTGAATGGCGCTGGACGCCATTTACGTTAACGTCTAAGCAAATGACGTCGGAGCGACGTCAGTTAGCGCAATGCACGTCGGGTAAGTTACCCGACGGAGCATGCGCAGTACGTCCGGCGCGGGAGCGCGCCTAATTTAAATGGGACTCGCCCCATTAGATTCGGCACGCCTTGCGCCGGACACATTTAAGTTACACCGCCGCAAATTTCAAGGTAAGTGCTTTGTGGATCGGGCACTTAGGGAGAAATTTTGCGGCGGTGTAACTTAAATCGGAAGATTTAAGTTGCGCCCGATATTTGTGGATTTGGCCCAGCATTCCTTGTGATAGCATAGGCCATGACAGGTCCTATTTATGGAAAGACCTGGGGTGTTTTAGAGCCCAGATCTCTCCTCTGGCCTCCAATGCAGCCCATCAGGCACAGATTGGTGCGATTTACCAAAAATATGTAGAAAAATATATATCAGCCTAAACTAAGGAAAAAAATAGTTTTTTATATATTTTTGGGGGGGATATTTATTATAGCAAAAAGTAAAAAATATTGCTTTTTATAAAAATTGTCAATCTTTTATTGTTTATAGCGCAAAAAAAAAATGCAGAGGTGATCAAATACCACCAAAAGAAAGCTCTATTTGTGGGAAAAAAAGGACGTCAATTTTGTTTGGGTACAGCGTCGCACGACCGCGCAATTGTCAACTAAAGCAACGCAGTTCCATATCGCAAAAAATGACCAGGTCAGGAAGTGGATAAATCCTTTTGCGGCAGAAGTGGTTAAAAACAGTTAACCATGTGTCACATGTGGCAATCAAGGATGGTAAAGATCAATCACATTGTAGTGTCACATATGATGGACAAGATAACCTAAGTCAGTCTTCATGTTTTGCGGGCCATCCTGCTTCATCGGAACTGTATGCATCGTGTTGACTAAGTTATTCAGTCACAGGTACAGTAACTTGCTTTTAAAGGACAGCTTTTGATGATGCAAGGTTTAAAACATCCTCGTTTGGATGTTGTCCCTATATAATGATTGTATTTTCTCTTCCAATTACAATTTACTGTACCTGTGGTGTGGTAGCAGGACCGCTCCAAAAGTCCTGCTAGCCGCATCTTTGGAGCGGTATAGGAGCGGGGTGTTTACCGCTCCAATACCGCGCCTTCCCATTGAAATCAATGGGAAACCGCGGTAATACCGCCCGCAATGCGGGCGGTATTAATAATTTTTCAGGCCGCTAGCGGGTGTTAAAACCTCACCTCTAGCGCCCGAATATAGCGGTAAATACGACGGTATATCGGCGTTAAAAATAGCGCGGATATACCGTCACTGCACCTCCGCTGCCCAATGTGAAAGCAGCCTTAGTATGGTGCATTCGACAGACAATTGGACTTTTACATCAGACAAAAGCTGGATGTTTATGCTATAAAATTTTTGTTGGATGTGAACTCAACATCTGATTTTCGGATGGTCAGTACAGAAATCGTCACACAAAAAAATCGAAAGTACAACCACGAATGCTCGGAATATAGGAACGACTGGGAAGAGTTTCGGTCTTGTAAACTACCATTCGTGATCTAGAATTACCATTCGTGACATGGCAATTGATGACATGTTGAAATGCAGCGCACATTCTCATCTTCTTTAATGGGATATTAATAAAAGCTGCTTTGTGGTGATTCTGATGTAGTTATGCCAAACGTATTTTAAAAGACATTAGTTCTGTACGATCTGAAAATTGCAAATCAACGCTCACCAAAATTCTACTAACACAAAATTAGCATAGGGAGCCCAAAGTGTGGCGCTTGAGAAATTAACTTCCTCTCTTTATACTCATAGTATATCACTACATTCGTGTTTATCAAATGACAATTTGCGGAAAGTTAGTATGCTAGACAAAATCCTGCACACGCGCTTTTGACAAAAACCAGACGCTCGGTCGTCCAACAATCAAACCATGCGTACAAGGCCTTAGAAACATCTCCCTAGGACACACATTTAACCCATTGATCGCCCCCTAGTGTTAACCCTTTCCCTGCCAGTGACATTTATACAATGTAATCAGTGGCTATTTTTAGCGCTGATCGCTGTATAAATGTCAATGGTCCCAAAATAGTGTCAAAGGTGTCCAATCTGTCCACCGCAATGTCGCAGTCACAATAAAAATCGCAGATCATCGACATTACTAGTAAAAAATATATATATATATATATATATAACAAATTCCATAAATCTATCCTCTATTTTGTAGAAGCTATAACTTTTGCGCAAACCAATCAATTTTTTTTATTATTATTTATTTAATTATTGCGATTTTTTTTTTACCAAAAATATGTAGAAAAATATATATCAGCCTAAACTAAGGAAAAAAATAGTTTTTTATATATTTTTGGGGGGATATTTATTATAGCAAAAAGTAAAAAATATTGCTTTTTATAAAAATTGTCAATCTTTTATTGTTTATAGCGCAAAAAAAAAAATGCAGAGGTGATCAAATACCACCAAAAGAAAGCTCTATTTGTGGGAAAAAAAGGACGTCAATTTTGTTTGGGTACAGCGTCGCACGACCGCGCAATTGTCAACTAAAGCAACGCAGTTCCATATCGCAAAAAATGACCAGGTCAGGAAGTGGATAAATCCTTTTGCGGCAGAAGTGGTTAAAAACAGTTAACCATGTGTCACATGTGGCAATCAAGGATGGTAAAGATCAATCACATTGTAGTGTCACATATGATGGACAAGATAACCTAAGTCAGTCTTCATGTTTTGCGGGCCATCCTGCTTCATCGGAACTGTATGCATCGTGTTGACTAAGTTATTCAGTCACAGGTACAGTAACTTGCTTTTAAAGGACAGCTTTTGATGATGCAAGGTTTAAAACATCCTCGTTTGGATGTTGTCCCTATATAATGATTGTATTTTCTCTTCCAATTACAATTTACTGTACCTGTGACTGAATAACTTTGTGAATATGATATATACGGTCCTGGTGAAGTGGAGTGGCCCACAAAAGGTGTAGGCTGACTTGGATTATCTCTTGACCATCATGTGTAACATTTTGTTGTGATTGCTCTGTACCATCTTTGATTGCCACATATATATTTTTTCAATATGGATTGTTTTTAAAAAGTTTGGTCTTTTTTCCTTTTTATATAGTGAATTTCTTTTAAATAATTACTAAATACCACCAAAAGAAAGCTCTATCTGTTTAAAAAAAAATATTAAAACATTGGGTACAATGTTGCATGACCAAGTAATTGTCAGTCAAAGTATCACAGCACTGGAAATTAAAACTAGCCTGGTTATGAAGGGGTATTACAGGCTGGCACTTTTGTGTTAAACACAATCCCAACATCCCATGCATCCAGCCTGTGTCTCTAAACCAGTGCACAAACACTTGTTCCAACATCTGGCTCCTGCTCAATGCAGAAACCAAAGATGTAGAAACAATGGAAGCTAGCCTGACTAGGGACCCATTCACATCTGAGCATTTTGTAGCTCAAAGCTCCAAAATTCTCAACATCCTAAATCCCACATATTTCAATGATGACTGTTCACACATGAAGACTATTGCCCCGTACACACGAGCGGTTTTCCCATCTGAAAAAAAACTGATGTTTTTCCCAACGGAATTCCACTCAAGCTTGTCTTGCATACACACGGCCACACAAAGGTTCGGTGAACTTTTGACTGGCAAGAAAGCAGTGACGCAAAAGACTTTACCAAGCCGAGAAAATTAAGTTCTATGCTTCTGAGCATGCGTCGATTTGTTTCCGAGCATGTGTCGGAATTTTGCGTGTTGGGATTTGTACACAAGATCAGAAATTCCGATCAGTTTTTTTCCTGATGGGAAAAAAGGGATCCTGCTCTCTATCTTTTTCCAGCAGTTTTTCTATTGGAAAAAGTCTGATATAGCATACACACAATCAGGATTCCCGACCAAAAGCTCGAGATGCCTCTAGCTCAACACCTAACACTCCAAAAGCTACATGAACTATTTTGAGGTAGCTTTGGCCCAGATTTGTTTTTGGCCTCATAGAATTTAATAGAAACACCTACTGTAAAAATTTTGAAATTAACTGTTTTTACGGGCATATTGCAGGCTTTTGTTTTTGGTTGTAAGAGCTGGTCTCTTATCTCTAGTGCTTTCCATAGGCTAAAACAACAATGCTTGAAGCTTGAATACATGCTGGTATTCCGTTTCTAAAAATGTTGTATACACTTCAAATAAAATGCCTAAAAATCACTCAGTGAATGCAGCCTAAAGATCTGCTTATGAATACAATATACTGTAAAAATGTGCATGAGTATAGCAGTAACTTACAGATAATCCTACACCGTCATCCCATGAATCAGTGTTAACTGTAAAAGAAGCCACTCCATCTTTGTCGGTTTCTAGTGTTGCAAGCTTTTTAGAATCTTCATTTGATACTATTGCCACAGACACATTAGCCAATGGTTGATTATCCTCATCAGTCACTTTAATCTGTGGGAGAGAGAAGGACATTTTTGATCAGAAAGTTGACATAAACATCCAGACTTACTTACAATATTTTGTAACACATTTGCAGAAAAATTGGTCTTTGGGCGTTGTAGGTGCCTTCATCCCATAACCTAGAGGTACATTTGATGAAAGCAAGAATTGGTCTTGCTGTAGAAAATGAAAATTTGATGCTCATGTCAAACAGTTGTGACAAAATTGGGCTTTGGGGTACCTTCACCCCATAACCTTCTAGAGGTATTCTTGATGAAAGAAAGAATTGACCTTGCTGTAAAAAATATATATTAGATGTACCTGTCAAACAGGTGTGGAAAAATTGGTTCTTGTGTGTTAATTGTAAAAATGAAACCTATACCAAAAAAATACTTCAAGATAGAATCAACACCCACAAAGCTAGGCAGCCTTGACAGTCTTGCAGAGATTTGATATCCCAATAACACTTAATCAGAGACATCAGTATCAGGGGTTTGATAGCTGCTGCTAATCCAGGACTGATATATTTTGAGAAATGTCAACCGGTCAACAGTCTGTGGACAGGCGTGCTCTTTTATCTGTGGCAGTACTCAAAAATGATCGTGTGTGGGCTAAAACGACGTTTAACGTTTTTAAACACGCGCATGCTCAGAAGCAAGTTATGACACGAGCTTGAATGGAACAGAGTGCCGTCGTACTTGTTGTACATAACCGTGCTTTGCAAGAGCATTTTCAGAAAACGATGGTGTGTAGGCAACGTCGTTTTTTAAAATGAAGTTTGAAAAACGTCGTTTTTTTTTCATGAGAAAAAACAAAGTTTTTTACAAGACAAAAAATGACTGTGTGTACACGGCATCACTCTCTACACTACAATAACAAACAGAGCCCAGATATACTATTACACTGAGGCGACGCACAGTGCAGTGGCTCACATACACCAACCCCCCCCCCCCCATCCTATGAGGCCTCAATCTTAACAAAGTTTGTAGCTATTGTTTGCTTCTCCTCAGTGTGCGCTCTAAGTATGTATATCAGGGCCGCTGATAGAAATCATGGGGCCCCCGTACAGCCTACCTGACAGGGCCCCCTTCAGCTCCACCCCTGGTCCCGCCCCTGGTCCCTCCTTTAGCTCCACCCCTGGCCCCGCCTTGAAACTGTCTCTGCAGCACGTTACGGCATTGGTAGGCACCTGGAGCAGAGAACCGGGGGGGGGCTGCCGTCTGAAATTGAAATTGAGAAGCGGGAGGGGGGGGGGCCTGATGTATATGGATGTGTGTATATATATATATATATATATATATATATATATATATATATACACATATATATATACACACTGTAAATTTCTATGATTTTTTACTATTAAAATATAACTAAAGCCAAAACTTTTTTTTGGACAGTGGACATGGATTAGATCACTTGTAAGTTTTTATTGCTGACTGTGCCCTCATTAGGGAGGTTTCACCTGTTTCACTGTCCTGTTTACCATTATAATGGAAAGTTAAAGTAAAAGAAAATCCCAAATTTTAGGTTGTCCCCAGAAAAGTAATAGAGGGGAAATCCTCCAATGGGGACACTAGTGCTGGTGACCTGGGAATACCTAAGGAATTCCCCTAATTTCCAGGGGTTTCCTCTCACTTCCTGTTTGGCTATGAGACACAGATGGCGAAAAAAATAATTTTGAGCTGCAAAGTTGAATAAGTAGTGTAATAGTATATTTGGGCTTGGTTTGTTAATGTAGTAGAGAGAGGGAAAGTGCTGAAATCAGAAGATATCTCCAATGAGAAGTAAGGCACTACAGAGGCTATATTGGATTGTCAAATCGTTTTTTTATTTTTGAATAATATTAATTGCATTTTTAATTTCCTTAGCACACCATATTGAATTTTACTCCTCAGGAAATGTCAAGGATAATACTACATCTATAACAATAGCTAGTAGTAGTAATTGACACCATAGGCTTAAGCTGGCTATACACTGATTAAACTTCAGCCAGTCCAACATGGACTTTCGATCAGTGTGTGGGCGAAGGGACATGTTGAATTTTTTTTTTGTCAACCAGCTTCTGCAGCTAATCAACTGCATTTTTTGATCAGTGTATTCTGACAGCATTGGTTGCTGCTGTCAGAATACAATGCCCTGGCAGAGGGGAGTCCTTAATCTATCTCCCTTTTGTGAATGGAGGAATCTGGTGATGTAAGGCCCGCTGTAAGAGCAATTACATATCACCAAAAGCAAATAAATGCTTAGGTTGGCTATAACTCCAGTTGTAAATAAAAAATATGCCCAGCCATTAAAAAATACAGCTTACTGCAATATCTGCCTTGTCCCCAACACTGTCCAATGCAGAAACATTTCTGGCAATCTTATGCTGGGGTAGAAGACAGTTATTTTTTGTTTTATTTAACTTGTTTTTTTCTCGTTTATTTGTTACATTCAATAACAGCCAAATTTGAAAGGAAATTCCAATATCTAAAATGTAATAGTTTATAACTATTATTATAGTTTTTAGTAATATTAAAATGTATTATTAATAAATTATAATAAAAAAACTAAAATAATGGTTAATAATTTAATTAAAAAACCTAAATTATCCGAATGCTTTCCGTTTTTTCGTATCCTCGTTCTTATTTTCGGATTTTCGTTCTTTATGATTTTCAGATTTTCAAATTTTGGGATTTTTGTTTTTTCGAATTTTCGTTCTTTTAGAGAATTTGTTTTTGAAAACATTTGTCAAATAGTCTTTTGTTCATTCAGATGCTTCCAAATGAACGAATAAGCAGAATTTTGAAGAAAAAACGAATTGAACATGTCTAGGACAAACCTCCTGGGGGAAGGTCACCACATTGGCTTGGGCTTACAGTACGATACTATAGAGCATGGGTGCTCAACCTGTGGCTCTCCAGCTGTTTCAGAACTACAATTCCCATGAGGCATTGCAAGCTACTGACTGTTACAAGCATGTCTCCCAAAGGCAGAGGCATGATGGGACTTGAAGTTCTGCAACAGCTGGAGAGCCACAGGTTGAGCACCCATGCTATAGAGAGCAGTACTGACAAAATAACATCAGTGTCATTCACTGTGAAAATCAAATTGTCTTGCTTTCCTGCAGGAAAAGAGGAAAGGATGTATGAAGAGTGAATTTTGGAAAAATAGGTAGAGGTGTTGTGATGTGTGTGGTGGTTGGGGTGTGCAGAGGGGTGCTTAAAGAAATGGAGACCTGTTTTATGTTGATCCACATAAGCACAAAAACAAAGCAATTCATTACTGCAGGGGTATGCAGCTTCAGTACTTCAACTGTGAAATTGAACTAAGGACTAGTGAGTTGGGCTTTGAAGGCACACGATACAAAAATTGTAGAAAACTAGAAAAATTTATTATAGATATAGAAATATCATAGAAACCGTTATAAATAAAAAATCACAAAGTGAAGTTCAATTGACAACTGGTTTACCACACACGGTTCACATACATTGTATAGTTCTAACATAAAAAGCTTAAGATAAAAAGCATAATTATAAAAAACGTTATATCACAAGTGACCAGATGGTTGTCCAGAGGACTAGGAGGATTTGCTCGACATGTTGCGCGCTTTATGGAATTAGCGCTTCCTCAGGAGCATAGATATTTCATTAAAGGGTATCCCGCGTTGGTGGTAATCAACGAACGGTCTTTTATTGGCCTATCACTGATTGTAATTCACAAGGAAATTTGTTTCAACCAGATAGGAGAGTATAATCATAAAGAAAAAGCAGAACTAAATTGCATGCGGTGGTATGGCAGTTGATTGCTGGTAAGCAACGAACAATGAATCTGATCCAGGTATATGTTCACACACCCAGCTAGTGCATACAGTGTATTAAATCGGACATAGAAAAACAGATGGGTAAATCTGTCTAAATAATCGCCTACCTAACTGACCTTAGTCCATGGGTATGGAAAGGATAATAGGTAAGGGCGTTAAAGTCCTTACTGGCGCTACTCTGTTACCAGGGACACACTCAGCTATACACTGTACTGCAACACTAAGGACTTTAACGCCCTTACCTATTATCCTTTCCATACCCATGGACTAAGGTCAGTTAGGTAGGCGATTATTTAGACAGATTTACCCATCTGTTTTTCTATGTCCGATTTAATACACTGTATGCACTAGCTGGGTGTGTGAACATATACCTGGATCAGATTCATTGTTCGTTGCTTACCAGCAATCAACTGCCATACCACCGCATGCAATTTAGTTCTGCTTTTTCTTTATGATTATACTCTCCTATCTGGTTGAAACAAATTTCCTTGTGAATTACAATCAGTGATAGGCCAATAAAAGACCGTTCGTTGATTACCACCAACGCGGGATACCCTTTAATGAAATATCTATGCTCCTGAGGAAGCGCTAATTCCATAAAGCGCGCAACATGTCGAGCAAATCCTCCTAGTCCTCTGGACAACCATCTGGTCACTTGTGATATAACGTTTTTTATAATTATGCTTTTTATCTTAAGCTTTTTATGTTAGAACTATACAATGTATGTGAACCGTGTGTGGTAAACCAGTTGTCAATTGAACTTCACTTTGTGATTTTTTATTTATAACGGTTTCTATGATATTTATATATCTATAATAAATTTTTCTAGTTTTCTACAATTTTTGTATCGTGTGCCTTCAAAGCCCAACTCACTAGTCCTTAGTTCAATTCTACAATATCGGGGCGGTGGCACATCTAATACCGGTGCATCCGTATCATCACCTTACGCTTGATGCACACCAAATTAGGGTTTTTTTCTTCACTTCAACTGTGAAGTCCAGTGAGGCATGGTAAGACTCATGACCACAAGCATGACTCCCAGAGGTAGATGCATAGGATTTGTTGTTTTACCATAGCGCAAAGGCTAAGCCTGACTAGCCCTGCATTATTCCCTGAAGCAGGGTCTAAAAATGAAATTAAACATATTATAATAATGATTTGCACATTTTCATAATCAATAGTATTTACACATGTGGTAAACCGATTTTACAAGATAACAACTCTGTATTTCTTCCTTAATTTTCATTTGCTCTATACCTTGCCACTGAATGGAACTCCTCTTTGGAATAACAGTCCAGTATGCTCAAATTTAATTTTCTTATCGCTTCTACTAGTACTGAGTTGGAGCTCAGCTGATGCTTCCTCCTTGTGGCCTGGAAGACAGAGATTTGCTGTTATATTCTCGGCTAGTGCATTTTTAAGTTAAAGCCCCATACACACTATCAGTTTTCCTGATGGTTTTCTCTTCAGGTTTACCAAAACCATCTAATATGAGATCAAACCTTAAGCGTTTCAATTTGAATGCAATCAGGCAGGTCCTTGTACTACATGGTTTTGAGAAAACCAGCAGGAAAACTGATAGTGTGTATGGGGCTTAATAGTTATTTTCTAAATTCTTACCTGTGCCATCCTCTGTCAGTGTAGCTACAATCTGTAAGTGCCTGGTTTGATCATCATCTGAGAAATTGAAAGCATGAAGGTCGATCTCCCTGGATAGACACCCCTTACTGTCAGTCTAAAGGAAAGGACATGCTGAAAGTGTCAATAGTGTATAAAGTATAGACAAATGCATTTGAAAAAGATAAGGTGCAACATTTCAGAGAGAAATGGAGGAACAATTTAGGAGAAAGGAAGAGGAAACAAGCTTACAAACTTTTTCATATAGATATAAACTTCATACTGTATTCATTCACTATTACAAATAAAAAAAAAGGCTAAATCCTTTTAGATATCATAGGCCAAGCTTAAAGTGGAGGTTCACCGGAAAACTTAGGGCCAGATCCACATATAATTGGATAGGCGCAGCGTATCAGAGATACGCTTCACCGCCGTATCTTACCTGGCTTTAAGTCAAATCCAGGAAGATTTTGCGCCGTAAGTTACGGCGGCGTAGTGTATTTCTGGCGGCGGAATTCAAGTCGGCGGGTAGGGGGCATGATTCATTTAAATGAAGCGCGTCCCCGCGCCGATTGAACTGCGCATGCTCCGTTTCAAAATTTCCCGCCGTGCTTTGCGCGAAATGACGTCGCAACGACCTCATTTTTTGAACTTAGACGTGACTTACGTAGATCCCTATTCACGGACGACTTACGCAAAAAAAAAAAAATTTCGACGCGGGAACGACGGCCATACTTTAACATGGCAAGTCTATCTATACGCCGCATAATAGCAGCTTTAACTATATGCCGGAAAAAGCTGACTAGAGACGACGTAAGAGAAAGCGACGGCCGCGTGTACGTTCGTGGATCGTCGGAAAAAGGTAATTTGCATACCCGACGCGGAAAACAACGCAAACTCCACCCAGCGGGCGTCGGAGTATTGCACCTACGATCCGAAGGCGTACGAAGCCGTACGCCTGTCGGATCGAACCCAGAAGCCGTCGTATCTTGGTTTGAGGATTCAAACTAAAGATACGATGCGGGTAATTTGAAAGTAAGCCGGCGTATCAGTAGATACGCCTGCGTCCTCGCTATGTGGATCTGGCCCTTAATTTTTAACATTAGATTGATGCTCATTTTGTCAAGGGGAATCGGGTGTTTTTTTTTTAAATCGATGCAGTACTTACCGTTTTAGAGAGCGATCTTCTCCGCCGCTTCCGGGTATGGGCTGCGGGACTGGGCGTTCCTATTTGATTGACAGGCTTCCGACGGTCGCATACATCGCGTCACGAGTAGCCGAAAGAAGCCGAACGTCGGTGCGGCTCTATACGGCGCCTGCGCACCGACGTTCGGCTACTTTCGGAAAATCGTGACGCGATGTATGCGACCGTCGGAAGCCTGTCAATCAAATAGGAACGCCCAGTCCCGAAGACCATACCCGGAAGCGGCGGGGAAGATCTATCTCTAAAACGGTAAGTACTGCTTCGATTTAAAAAAAAACACCCGATTCCCCTTGACAAAATGAGCATCAATCTAATGTTAAAAAAAAATTTCGGGTGAACTCCTGCTTTAACATTTCAGTCAAGCCTCAATTGTCACATACCTAAGGTCTCTTTATATGCATATGAAGAACCCATAGGTATAGTGCAGGTAATTCAGCATGCTTGTTTTTGTGCACTCTCAAGGGGATATTCCACAGTAATATATACAAGGATTCTTCAAAAAGATTTCGCACTTTTTTTTTATACGTTTTGCAGCTATATTCACCACAGCTTGACAACTCTAAAGCCCTGTACACACGGCCAGGATTCTCGTCAGGAAAAAAAAAACGTTTTTCCTGACGAGATTCCTGGCAAGATTTTCTTGCCCACCGAGTGTACACACGTACGATTCAAAAGAACCGCTATTCTTTTGAATGGCACTAACGCGGTGACGTCATTGACTACGACGAGCATGCGTTTGTCACATTCAATGCCATTGCCACCATCTTGCTTCACCCTACCTATGCCTTGGAAGCTACCGCACATGCGTCAAAGTCATTTTGAGCATGTGCGGGTTTCCATGGAGGCAGGTAAGTATACACACGCTCGGGTTTCTCGGCAGGTTTCTTGGCAGGAGAACACGACGAGAAAATAGAGAGCAGGTTCTCTATTTTTCTCATCTAGATTCTGGGCAGTTTTCTCGACGAGAAACCTCAAAGCCTCGTACACACGCATGGTTTACTTGGCAAGAAAGCTCTGCCAGCAGTTTCTTGCTGTTTCTGTCCAAGAAAACCGTGCGTGTGTACGAGGCTTTATACTAATATAGAAAATAATTGAATCCGGATGGCTGCACTTTATTGGTTAAAAACCATAAAGCAAAAGATGCAATTAACAGCTGACATGTTTCACACCGTAACTACTGGTGCTCTAGCTGGCTCTATAGTCAATAGACAGGAATTTATATAACTCTTATACTAAACTGCACGGCACATGACACTCAACAAAATTACTACTCTTCCCACCCTCACTGTTTCCATCAAAAATATAAAAGTGCAGAAACTTTTTGAAGTCCCCGAACAATTATTTAAGGCTGGTAACAGTGGTAATTCAACTAAAAAGCCAACCTTGGGCTTTAGTAGCTATGCCAAAAGTGGAGGGAAATATCCGAGCTTGGATCACAGACGGAAATAAATACTTTGACTGAGAACCACATCTTGCTTCCCTCCTCCCAAAACAAGAAGTTTTCATTTAAGGAGCATTTTTTTGTAATTGTAGGAGAAAAGCCACTTACCTTAGCGTGTGTTATTTTTATACATTTTTCTGAATCGTACTCATCATCATCATCATCCATTACACCGCAGCATCCGTATAATGAACGACACACAATACGAGTTTTTGGACAGATTTCAATGTCTAGGTTACCTTGTACTGACTTTCCGTAGGTGTAACTGGAAATTGAAGATGAGAAATAGGCTGTTTATGTACTATTTACATAAATAAATCTGCTATGTCTAACTCAGTTGTCTTCAAACTCCGCCCCGGGGGCCGGATGTGGCCTTTTTCCGGCCCTTGGGGCACTATTCCTCCCTCTGATACAAAACACTGTTCTGCCAACTAACATCAACACTGGGGCACCATTCCTCCCACTGGCAGCAACAATGGGGAACTATTACACCCAATGATACCAACAATAGGGCATTATTTCTACCGCTAGTACCACATATGGCATGTTTATTTCCACTGGAAAAAAATCCACTCCAGCTGGCGACAGTGCAGCCCCTCTAAAGTGCGAAGGACAATAAGCTGGCCCTTTGATTAGAAAGTTTGGAGACCCCTGGTCTAACTAATGCAGAAATGAAAAGCCCAAAAGAAAAATGGTGACTGAAATTGCTGTCCTCCTAATGATATGCTAGTTGCCCTGCTGTATCTAATTTTTTTAGTGATTGTTAGAAAAGTGTCAGAATTCCCTGACTACATTTTCCATGGAGTTAATGCAGAAATAACTGAAGCCAGTGTTTCCTAAACTGTCACACTAAAAATCTAAACAACCACTATTTTATTGTCTAGGATGTCTGCTATTCGAAAAGATATAATGTTTGGGGATTTTATGTAATCTCCAGGCCTAAAAAAATTTTTTTAACTGGTGTTCATTAGGAAAGTAGTGGAAATTGTCACCCAGTAAATCTTTTTACAGCGAATATTAGCTGAAGTCTGGGGTTTTGGTGACTCCCATTGTAGAGTGCTGGCATGTACCAGGTTGCAGTGATGGGGAGTTTAAATAAATGTGTTTCAGTTTGAGGGAAATCTAGAGTGGCAGGGTAGCATAAGAAATAAATGGAAAGGAACAGAAAGTGGTGTAAGCGAAGTACCTAGAGTGTAGAAGGGTCAAAGATGGGGATACAGTATATATACTGTAGGATTAAGTTCAGATAGGGCCCAGTAAAAGAAAAAAGGGTGGAGTAATTTTAGGGGGGAGGTATATGACTAAACTTGGAGGTACTACAGGAGAAGAAGGGAGCTGGACAAGTGCTCCACTGTGCTCATGGAATTAGAGAGAGGAGAGTCAATCTGGAAGTGGCTGCAATTCCAGGAGAAAAGATACTATTGTGGTTAGAAATGGGGGTCTCAAGTATTCCTAATCCAGTCTGATCATCTTGTGCATCTACCCTGCTTCTAAACCATGCACCAGAAGACATGGGGGCAGATTCACGTACAGCCGCGGAAAATTGTACGGGCGTAACGTATCTGATTTACGTTACGCCCCTCCGCAACTTACACGGGCAAGTGATGTATTTTCAAAGCACTTGCTCCGTAAGTTGTTGCGGCGGCGTAGCGTAAATCACCCGGCGGAATTCAAATTCAGCGGGTAGGGGGCGTGTATCATTTAAATCAAGCGTGTCCCCGCGCCAAACGAACTGCGCATGCGCCGTCCGTAAAATATCCCAGTGTGCATTGCTCCAAATGACGTCGCAAGGACGACTTACGCAAACGACATAACTTTTTAAAATTTTGACACGGGAACGACGGCCATACCTAACATTGGCTGCGCCTCATATAGCAGGGGCAATTTTACGCCGGGAAAAGCATAACGTAAACGTCGTAACTTTACTGCGTCGGCCACGCGTACGTTCGGGAATTCGCGTATCTAGCTAATTTTTGCATACTCGACGCGGAATTCGACGGAAGTGCCACCTAGCAGTCAAAAAAAAATGCAGTTAAGATCCGACGGCGTAAGAGACTTACGCCTGTCGGATCTAATGGATATCTATGCGTAACTGATTCTAAGAATCAGGCGCATAGATACGACGGCTCGGATTCGGCCATGTACGCCGTCGTAAGTCCTCTGAGAATCCGGGCCATGATCTGTAAGCGTCAGTAGTCTTCTAGTACATCCAGCATGCTCATGTTTGAGTAAATTTATCTAAGTGGCCATGACATATGGATGAAATATTCCATGGCCGGGATTCACAGACACTGGTGCATATTTATGCCGCCGTATCGTATCTCCTTTACACTACGCCGACGCAGCGCAGAGAGGCAAGCACTGAATTCACAAAGCCAGTGCTTCCAAATCTGCGCTGAGATTCCAAGGCGTAAGTGGAAGTGGGCATGAGCCATGCTAATGAGGTGTGACCCCATGCAAATGATGGGCCGAGCGCCAGACAGATACGTATCGCCAACTGCGCATGCGCTGTCCCATGGGCGCATCTTAGTGCGCTTGCTCACAATCACGTCGGAACAACTGACTAACATACGCCGGATCATTGGCTATGGCGTGAACGTAACCTACACCTAGTCATATTCACGTCCAACCTAAACTACGTAAAATACGTCGGCTTGAGTTCCCTGGTACAGCCCTTTGCATGGATGCTGCTGAGTTACACCTCCTTTATGGGGCATAACTTTACGCCGGACGTATGACTTTACCCGCACTGCGTCGGACGGACGTACGTTCGTGAATCGGCGTATCTCCCTCATTTTCATATGTGCATAGAAAATCCATGGGAGCGGCAAATGCGCCCAGCGTAAATATGCGCCTACCATACGCCGGCAAGTTACGTCGGTCGGATGAAGCCTATTTTTAGGCGTGTCTCAGTTTGTGGGCACGGCTCACAGATACGACGGCGCATATTTACACTTAGGCGGCGTATCTCGAGATACAACGGCGCAAGTGCTTTGTGAATCCGGGCCCATGTCTGCAATTTTGTTTTACCCGATGAACCATTTTTTATAGGGTTGGGGATCAGTGTGACTGCCAGTAAATGGGAATGGACTGCCTGGGAGCATTTATCATGCACATAGTGCAGAGGAGTAATGTAGGAGGTATAGGACTGGTGTGAAATTTAGAGTTGCCCAACACAGAGGTAGTAATGTGAAGCACTGTCATCCACAAAGGTGTCCCTGGCCAATGTTATTCTGTCCCAAAATGAATATTTTCAGAAAAATGTATGAGCTTGGGGTTGGGGATAGGACCATTGCTTTTTGAGGAAATTTAATGGCATCCCTGGTTTGAAATCCAGTTTCATGCACAGGGGAGAGACGTGGCCTGGTGAGTACAACAGAAATTCACAGGATTTACAAGCTGCATAAAACCTTGTTAGTTAGTGTACCATCTATGTGTCAATGGGTAAGGTTTATCTTGCCGATAAGTTTATAGGCCAGCCACAGTTTGGAATACAGCACTTTCCAGTTCCACCTAATCCTGTGCACAGTGGAAGTTGCATTGCTTTATTTGCTGATATGCCCAGAAGTATTTTTTTTAAGTCTGAGAGGCCAATACCTCCCCTTTTATTTGGGTACAGATAGGTATGTAAGGCTAATTCTGGGAGTGGCATTATTCCAGAAAAACACCTGGATAGTCCTTTGTAGTGAGGTAAAAAAAAAAACTTAGGTAAAAGTAATGGAAGAGTCCAAAAAACTTAGATACCTTAGTGGGACATTCATCTTCAGTACCATTGCTCTGATGAATCAGAACTGCTGTAATTTTGTCCAGTTGGTCATTGTATTTTTTTTACACCTGGTGCTCAATTTCAGATATTCCTTTTCCAACAGGGGTGTATTAAAAATGCAGAGCTATTCATCCTGTGAAATTGCATTTTCATGCGTTCTGTGTGAATGGGGCAAAAATTTTTGTTGGAAGGCTATCCATGTACACAGAATACAATGAATCTGGAAAATGCTGCATTGTGGCCATTAGATGGAGCTGATAATCATAAACAAGTCACTCTACTCTGTAATAACAAAAAAAAATCTGACCCGGAGAGAAAAAAGCCTAATAACATTCATTTTTGCCTCCGATCATACAGAACAAATGTAAATGCAGTTTCACAGAATAAGTAGCTCTGTGAATTTCTTATAAAGACATCCTTAACAGTTACAGTAACAGGGATTTTACCAGACGAGAAGAAAAATCTCCAACAACATTACAAACAAAAAAACTTGGCAGAGTCGGGGAGTAGGAGGAGTCTCCAACAAGGTTGACATATGGGCCTTGGAATGATGCAAATAGAGATTGTGATGCAGAGGCACCAGTAGGGCATGGACACTTGCAGATGTTTTCAACCATGGCTGTACATTACTGGGGCTGTCAGATAGTGGTGATTTCTGGCCAATGATGTTCCATGTATGTATGACTTATTAGTACTTTGGGGGGGGGGGTAGAGGTAGAAAAGTCAAGGTGCACAAAAGTGCATTTATGCTATAGGAAACCCAATTTCTCTGCGCATGTGAGCCTGTCAGCCTTTGGTTTGCATGCTGAATCAGAAATACTTTTTTTTAAATATTGTTAAGTCCTGCCTATTTTACTCGGTCTAGATCAGCAAAGGAAGGCTGAATAGAAATCGTACTTTCTTTCTGCAATCACAATTCCCAATCATCATTTTGTGAGTGCATGCAACCTACAGCCGTGGCCAAAAGTTTTGAGAATGACCCAAAAATGTATTTTCACAAAGTCTGCTGCCTCGGTTTTTTATGATGGCAATTTGCATATATTCCAGAATGTTATAAAGTGTGATCAGATGAATTGCAATTAATTGCCCTCTGATTTTTCCTGTATTGATGTGTATTGTAACTGTACTGTCTGCCCTGATGCTGTAAAGTGCTGTGCAAACTGTTTGCACTATATAAATCTTGTATAATTACAATGATAATAATAATAATTGTAAACCCCCTCTTTGCCATAAAAATTAACTTAATCCCATAAAAAAATAAAAACATTTCCACTGCATTTGTGAAGAAGACTTCAGGGCACCCAAGAAAGTCCAGCAAGCGCCAGGACCGTTGCCTGAAGTTGATTCAGCTGTGGGATCGGGGCACCATCAGTGCAGAGCTTGCTTAGGAATGGCAGCAGGCAGGTGTGAGGGCATCGGCACACAGTGAGGAGAAGACTTTTGGAGGATGACCTGATGTCAAGAAGGGCAGCAAAAAAGCCACTGTTCAATAAAAACATCAGTGACTAACTGATATACTGTAAAAAGTACAGGGATTGGATTTCTGACAAATGGGGTTACGCAATTTTCTCTGATGAATTCTCTTTCCAATTGTTTGGGGCATCTGCAAAAAAAACCTTGTCTGGAGAAGAAAAAGTGAGTGCTATCATCAGTCCTGTGTCATGTCAGCAGTAAAGCATCCTGAGACCATTCATGTGGGGATGCTTCTGCCTCACTCACAATTTTGCCTAAAAACACAGCCATGAATAAAGAATGGTACAAAAACATCCTCTGAGATCAACTTCTCTCAACCATCAAAGAACAGTTTGGTGATGAACAATGTCTTTTCCAGCATGATGGCGCACCTTGCCATGAGGCAGAAGTGATAACTAAGTGGCTCGGGGAACAAAACATCAACATTTTGGGTCCATGGCCAGGAAACTCCCCAGACCTTAATCCCATTGAGAACTTGTTGTCAATCCTCAAGAGGTGGGTAAACAAAAAAAAAACACAAACTGGAAAACTCCAAGCATTGATTATGCAAGAATGGGTTGCCATCAGAAGTTGATTGACAGCATGTTAGAATGAATTGCAGAGGTCTTGAAAAAGAAGGGCCAACACTGCAAATATTGACTCTGCATAACCTTAATGTAATTGTCAATAAAGCCTTTGACACTTAGGAAATGATTGTAATTATACTTTAGTATACCATAGTAACATCTGACAAAAAGATATAAAAACACTGAAGTAGTAGACTTTGTAAAATTGTATATTTGTCACGGCTGTACTTTATTGGATGCAGGTCTGGATTGCTAGCTGCCAGAAATAGGACTATAAGTGCAGCATGGGCCTTGGGCTTCAGGGATAAAAAACAGTGCTGCCATTGATCTTACCTGCCACAAATGTCCAGATGAAAGGATTTTGCTGTAGAAGCCACAGTGGTTGGCAAGTTGATGTGTACCTCAAACCTCTTCAGAACTGAAAAAAAATAAAACAATATAAAGTACACGTAGGAAAAGAAAACATGTTTTATTCAAATTCAACTTTACACAAAGAGGAACTATGCTGTTATCGCTAGTGTTAGTCACATTTACATTCAGCATTCAAAGTTGTCCTGAGGAATCTGCTTGGACAAGAGCTGAAACAACTTCAGAACAAGTTCCTTGTAGAACAATCCTAGTTCAGTGTGACTTACTACTAGCTAAAGCACGACCTGAAGGAATAAAAAACGTTAGCTCCTAGGCTAATGCAGTGTTGGACAGAACTGGCACCAGACACAATTCAGAGGGAAACTTACTGTAACTGTAATGGGTGGTCACACTTGCCACCGAAGAGCTATTAGGAAATGTAAGATGTGGGAGGGGGCACGTATTTAATTTTCCATCTCTATCTTCCTCATCATCAGGGAAGGCTTGCCCATAGCACAAATTACATTTCCAGGCGCACACATATGCATATGTGCATTAACAGGCCAGCAACAGGCCAGGCACATGTGCACAGACGTGGGCATAGGTGTGTACCTGTCACTATATAAACAAGGCTGCAGTATTGGCTCATCACTGTTTGGTCTTACAGCTTTTGTGTGATTTGTTCCTGCTGCCTGTGTTTGACCTCTGATCCTGATTTCTGACCTGGCTTGCTCCTGACCATGCATGTCTGCTATCTGCCCTGCCCTCGGCTTGCCCCCGGATTCTGCTTCTGCCTCCTGTTCATGCCCGATCTTCTTCATCATTGTTGATACTGGCTTGTGACCCGACTTTCCCGCTGCCTGCTGTTTATGCTTAAATTGCCCAACTGTTATCGACCCAGTTTGTCTGACCCTGCATCCCGCTCATCCAGACTGCTACAGCTCCAGCAAGTTCACATATGGCTCCAACTCCCTGTTACACATCCACAGTCTCCCGCCAGCCAAAGCGTTGTGCCAGCTCATCGGCCACCAGCCTGTTTGGCTGCCACATCTACCTGCTGACTACTGCTACCCACACAGACTATTAGACTGATCTCAGGTACTCATACCCCACCATGCTCCCTTAGCTGCTGTCTCATTACCAGTAGGGATGAGCCGAACACCCCCCCTGTTCGGGTTGGCACCGGAACGTTCGAACAGACCAAACGTTCGCGCAAACATTTAGAACCCCATTGACGTCTATGGGACTCGAACATTCGAATTTAAAAGTGCTAATTTTAAAGCCTAATATGCAAGGTATTGTTGTAAAACGTCTTTGAGGACCCGGGTATTGCCCCAGGGAACATGTATTAATGGAAAAAAGTTTTAAAAACGGTCGTTTTTTCAGGAGCAGTGATTTTAATGATGCTTAAATAAAAAAAATAAAAAAAATGAAAAATGTATTTATATATTGTACCTGCTGGGTGTCTATAGTATGCCTGTGAAAACATCTTTGAGAACCCGGGTCTTGCCCCAGGGAACATGTATCAATGGAAAAAAAGTTTTAAAAACGGTTGTTTTTTCCGGAGTCCTGAAAAAAACGTCAGTTTTTAAAACTTATTTTCCATTGATACATGTTCCCTGGGGCAAGACCCAGGTTCTCAAAGATGTTTTCACAGGCATACTATAGACACCCAGGAGGTATAATATTTAGAGTGATTTTTTATTTATTTTTATTTTTTCATTTAAGCATCATTAAAATCTCTGCTCCTGAATCTTTAGGTGCAAACTACAGAGCACACGGCCAGTACACAACAAGTAGCTTTAGGTGCAAACTACAGAGCACACGGCCAGTACACACCAAGTAGCTTTAGGTGCAAACTACAGAGGACACAGGCAATAATCTACGTAAGAATACTGCAGCTAGCACAATCACCTGCCTGCCAGTAAATTAGGAAGAACTGATCTAGCTAAACTATACAGTGTATAAATATATGTACAACACCTGGGATGTATATATATTCTCTACACACTGTAACATTAACTGACTAGCCTGCCTGCCTGCTCGCTCTATCTACCTGCAAAAAATGACACTCTCTCTGTCCTCTCAACCACTGCAACACACTACACAAGGCCGACCTGCAGGCGGCCTTTTATAGTGTGGGGCGTGTACTAAACCCCCTGAGCCATAATTGGCCAAAGCCACCCTGGCTTTGGCCAATTATGGCTCTCCGTTTTTTTGCAATCTGTGATTGGCCAAGCATGCGGGTCATAGTGCATGCTTGGCCAATCCTCAGCCAGCGATGCCGCAGTGAATTATGGTCTGTGAAACGCAACTCGAATTTGGCGCGAACGACCTGTTTTGTTCGTATTTCGACAAACGATCGAACATACGATGTTCGAGTTGAACATGAGTTTGACTCGAATACGAAGCTCATCCCTAATTACCAGTGACCCCCGAGCCGAAGCTGTACGAGAGGCCTTCCTCTTCAGGCTGGGCTCACTACCAAGTATGTGATACTCATCCTACAACAGGTCTCATTTTAAATAAAAGAAACTGGAGTGAAGCTAATTGGGGGGTTAATTCCTTAGCCTTGATGAAACTGCTAAATAGGCTGATAAATTCATTGGAACTGTGTTACCTGCCAAAGAGTTTGTAGCTGTAAAGTGGAATTATGGGAGATTCTCACAACTCCATTGCTATTATATGATTTTTCTTTTTGATCAATCATGGTGGCAAGTCTGTTTTTTTTTACTCCTGCTTGCATGGAGGTGGTCAAGTAAGGGGTCCAAAATGACCCCTCACCAGTATTCTATAGCAGCAGCCAGTGTATGACAACCCAGTCATGTTCTTCATTGATTTGTAATTGCAATCTTCATTTATAAATTAATGTAATGCATAAATTGTAAAAAAAAAAAAAAAAACCTCTGTTAACCCTAATTCGCTTTTATTAAAGTTTATATCAGGGCAAGAACTATTTTTTTTAGCTTCAAGATAGAGAGGGAAAGGATTAGAACTCCTCTAAGGTTTTTACTGTTATTAGGGACCCAATTCATTACCCTCACTTTCTGTTCTGCTGACAAGTTTCATGGTACTGAAAGTGAGAAAAAATCTGCAACAAGGACACAGAAGGAAATTACATTTGTCAAAGGTTCTAGCATTACATTTTTATTTCAAACTGTGTTGCCGTTTGTATGGCAAATAAAAACCTGATAGGGGTTATACCCTACTGTACGCTATCCAAATATAGGAAAAAAAATTGAATGTACATACAAACTGCAAATTGAAAATTGCATTTTGAATTAGTTACTGTAACGGGAGGGCCGTGGGACCCAGAAGCTCTTAGAAAGCATGAGCCAGAAAATAATAGACAGTCAGAATATATATTGGACTAACTAAGATGGGACTATTATGTAATTATTATCCACAATATATTTCAGGATATCTGTGAGAACTGGTTGCTGTTTGTTGATTCTGAACTCAACAGGTTAATTGAAAAAGTGACTCATTCATAATGTGGGGACACATACTGTTAGGTGTTAATGTCATCAACTCAAGCCATCTGTCTGTCTGGTGTGATGTAAATTAATCTAGGATGGCTTGTGCTAATTGACCCTGTATTGTGTGAAGGTCTATTGATGATAAATGTGTATTGCGAGTTAGCAGACAGCCTGAAGGTCAGGTGTCTGAATTATCAGTTGTAGTTAATTAGCTCATGTAAATTATGTCAGAGCCAGAGTCAGAATGTCTGACTAAAAGATGTGTATTGAGGGAGCTTGTTAAGAATCATTGTATGATGTTGTGGGTGGAGTTGGGTCATTGTTCATTTGGACTGCAGTATCCTAACTGTATATAAGAGCCTGATTTTCTCAATAAAGGGTCTATTCGTGTGGAACCTCAAACAGAGCTGTGTGTCTTGTTATTGGGGTTCGTTTACCTGACTGTGGAGTGTCAATAGCTGTCTTGGGTTCGGGAATGGAATATCTTAACTGGCTTTAACCCCTGTCCCATTTGGGGTTCCATTACAGTTACCTCAGGCCCCAGTTGTAAGAACAAATACATAATGTTGATGAAATCCTGGCTCTCTTTCATCATGCTCATTATGATTAAATCACATTACTTAATTCATATTGCCACCCTTTTTATTTCAGTTATCCATCGGTCCAAAAGTTGTAACTTACCAAAGTCATTGAACAGTGGCCATCAATCCTTCAATTAAGGAAAGTGGAAAAAATAGTAATGGACACATAGGGTTATCTTAATGTTATTGGCATCTTAAATTATTGATGTTGATGTAAATGATCTGGTTCCCCTAGCAGGCAGCTTCTAAGCCACACCACTGCCAAGAGGTCCAGATAAGACGTTATTCCAATAAAAGTAAGGGAGACAATCCAAAAACTAGCCAGCACATTTCAGGGGGTCCAAGAGCACCCCATCACACAGAAGCTCACAGTGTGCAGTGAAATCAGAGTAAGTAACTTCAGTACAGGAGAGTAGCCTGTACAACTAAGCAAGACTAATGGTAAGGTTGGAATTCAACTTTAATGAACAATATGATTTATTTTGCATGTTAGATCTAACAAAGTAATTTTGTGGAACTACTTAGTTTGGATCGTTTGTAGTACTGTATTTATTCTTTACCTGTATGTCACAGATTACCATAACTCACCATAGTCAGCCACAGTAAAGGCTTTCTCGCATTTATTAGGTATAGAAAATTTGTAGTTTCCAAGACTTAAATCGTTTGCCAAATGGTAAGTCAAATCAGCAAACCCATGATCAGTAGCCACATTCAACCACTGTCCAATGTGGTGTCCATTGGGATCCTGTAAAAAAAGACAAATTCTTAAACTGTAAAAATGGCTTAGCAGGGATGAACATTCTCTTCAGTGTTTTTTAGGGTAAGCATATATAAGAAATTAGCTTAATAGTAATAATCTTATCATTATATGTTAAAGTTTTAGAAGCCCTGTTATGCTTTCAGTATTAAATATAAACGTGAGCGGCCATATTTGCTCATAAAATGTGCAGGCTGTAGGTGCTTGGTTAGCAGTGCTGCAGAATGGTTGTGCTTTTATGTTTTTGTTAAAATGCATTTTTTTTGCAAACAATGGAGTCACTTTTTTATAGTTTATTACTGTCCCGATCTGAAGAGGACAGTCTGTTTTAAACTACTGTTCAGTTCTTACATCTAGAAACGAAGCATACAGTTATTGGGTAGCCATTCTGTGGAAATATCAGCCTACTGCTGTACAGCCGGATAATAATCTGTGCATTTCTCTGTGTTTTTGGTTTAGCCGTTAAAAGAGAAGCAGTCTTGGATAGATAGTGGTTTGAAACAGATGAAGGACAGTAGAAAAAGACCAAGGGGTCCATTGAGTCTGCCTCATTTTTATTTTCTACTTTTTTGTCTTTCTGTTATTGTAAGTTTGCACTAGACTACATGGCAGCAGAGGCCAAGACAAGCAAAAGAGTGATTGCATAGCAACTCATATACACAAAGTGGCTGATATCTAAAGTGGCTGTTAAGTTATATATATAAAACACTGACATCCCCTCTGCTTTATGGAGATATAAAGCAAAGTACCGGTATGTCAGTTCTTTCTTAATTATAATCCTAAATGCCTCTTGCACAGTATTTAGGATTATTATAAAAAAAATTATTTATTATTATAATTTTAAAAAAAAATGGGAACACTGTGCTTTATATCTTCATAAATCAGAGGGGGTGCCGGTGTTTTATATACATTACTTTACAGGAATAACGGCAAGAGGGGAGGAGAGGGGAGGAGATTGGCTCGCATTACACAGACTACTGAGCTGACAGGCAGGGAAGGAGGGGAAGAGGGAAAGACTGACCACACAGCATGATGATGGAGGGACATTAACTGACCACAGTATCATCAGCAGCCATGGTTACCATGGTCAGTACGCAATCAACAGATGACTACAGTCATTATTTTGGGGTTGAAAAGGCCATAGCAGCCATTTAATAAACAATACAATAAAACTCTAATATCAAAAATACATCTATTATTTTTTTAAATATTTGAACATCAATGGCCACAACATGAGTACAGTAACCAACCTCAAAATCTAGCATCTTTGAAGGCAATTTGTGTTCGACCGACTGGCTGTATCTACCCCTGAAATAGACTTCAAGCCCCCCAGCCGCAAATACACTGACTCAAGGACAATTTACTATTAAGATACCCTTGATACAGCCAAATGACTCTTAATCCATTACTACCTTAAATTTACTAGGGTAGGTACACCCATACCTGAGATGGGCCCAACCCCTCATTCTCCAAACTTTTAAACCGTCACTGCCTGCCAACTGCTACAACACATACCATGTAAAACAGACAATCCCTCAAACCCAAAATCACATAGTAGCGCCACAAAGCAATCCCCCCTTTAGCTAAACTTCCCGAGGGACAAGAATGAAAGTGAAGGCAAATGGCTGAAAGTAAAAACTGAGAACCAAGAGCAAAAACTTTTTATGGGAGATAGGGCAGAAGAAGCTTATTCTACACTGTACCAGCTCCGACTGACTCTGAGAAACAGGCACCACCCAACTATTCCACCAAAGCTCCACCCTTTTATCCTGAATTTAGATGGGATACTTTAACTTTTAAACAAAAGCAAATTTTTAAACCCATTACTCTAGCCTGTCCTGCCAACCCAGTCACATCAGGCCTTCCGCCTATGCTGCCCACCTAGCTCCAGGCTTTATTCTGTGTCCCAGCAAAAGGAGTTCCCTAACCAACTTTTATTCACCTTTCCTACAATCCCTCACCATTCCCTACTTCTTTAAAGCTGGCATCGAAGTCACTGTTAGTGATCTGGGGGAGGAAGTATGTCCTTCCCCCAGGCATTTGACCGTGCTCAGCCTAAATATTGGTTGCTAGGACTGGGCGCTGCCATTTTCTCCCTTAAACCTAGATGTGCTGGCTATATTCAACATCTAAAGAGATGCAAAAAGGCTGCGAGGGAGCACAGGTAAAGTAAGCATAAGGAGGCCCGGGGGAGCACCTTCCAGAGTTGATGTCACTTTGCACTAAAATGTAAGACTCTAGCGCCAAGTGTCATCCTCCAAAAAACTAAATAAAGCTAAAAAGGAAGTAAATATTTTTTTTAAAACAAAAACTTGTACAATTATAACAGGTCAATTGTACCTGATTCTTTAAAGCACCATGGCTAGCTAGCATGTTTTAAGCCCCTTTCACATCAGAGGACCACATAGGTCCATCTGTCCGTTTTTCAGGTGGACCCGATCGGACCACCCATTGTTCTCTATGGGGCAGCGGACATGTGTTACCCGGCGGCATCCGATCCACTAAATACAGACGGATGGGGATCCATTCCCCATCTGTCTGGTGGATCGGATGTAAACAGACAGGCAGTCTGTTTCCATCCAACGAAACCAAAGAGAACAGCTAGCTGTGTCCATGTCTGCTCTGCATAGTGGAGCGGACATGGACCTGTCCTCCGCCTGCTCAGCAGGGATCACCACTGAGCAGGCGGATTTGCTTGGATGGATTCTGCTCCATCTGAAAGGGGCATTACAGTGTCACCTGCTAATGTAAATGACATATTAACACCATTTCTGTATTTGACTACAGTTCATTAGATAATAGGGCTGTACCCCATTTGACGACACAACAAGAAAAACATTCGTTGCAAGATACAAATAATAATTTTGTAACATATTTTTAAAAGTACTTACCATCAGCAAGACTTTTTCATACTAAAATACAAAAGTGAAAAAAAATTAAATATACTACAAGCAATAAAAACAAAAACAAAAAAGGCATTAGCTACATCGCTCCATATAACCACCTAATCTTATGGGTTGTACTACCTACAATAAAAAACTCCTTCCTCCCCAGAACACAATTAAAAATGACAATTGTCATAAGATCTCCTGCGATATAAAATGCCATGAAAATACTGCTACTCAAACTCCATGTATATGATCCCAGGCATTGATACAAAGCAAAAACAAATAAATCCCATCTTAATCATGCCCTCTGAGCATAAAATATTTTTTTTTTTTTTTTTTACCAAACACTTTTTATTTAGTAACAATAATTATTATTTAAACTAATGCTTATCAAAGCAGAACAAAGGTGCTTTTTTATTAATTTTTTTTTTGTCTATGGATTGCATAGACAAAAAAAAAGAAAAATCAATTTTGCTAAATACAGTGGAACCTTGGATTACGAGCATAATCTGTTCCAGGAAAATGCTTGTAATCCAAAGCACTCGCATTTCAAATCGAGCTTCCCCATAGAAGTCAATGGAAACGAAGATAATTTGTTCCGCATTGACTTCTATTGCATTCAATACCGCATGTGGCCAGAGGTGGGGGGCGCTGGAGAGTCTCGGAAATACTCGGGGAATGCTCAGCTGAACTCGGAAACCCTTGGAAAGGCTCGGAACCATTCAGGAACAGAGTATTTTCGAGTGATTCTGAGTATTTCCGAACCATTTCAAGTGTCACTGGCGCCCCTGTACCTCTGACCAAATGCGGTACTGCACACCCCATTGGCTTGAATTCTGCTTGTTTTGCGAGACAACACTCGCAAACCGAGTCAGGATTTTAAAAAAAAGTTGCTCGTTTTTTTTTAAAACTCTCGTTAACCGCGTTACTCGTTAACCATGGTTCCACTGTATAATCAAAAGCATTGGTTGTATTAAAATATACGGCGTATAGCGCGCACCCCTAATGTAGCCCTGACATTCCTGGAAAAAAAATGTTTTATACTTACAGTTTTGGTGTCTTGCAAGGGCGTCCATCGGCGGCCTTGTCCGGTCAGGCGGCCATCGTGGTGTCCTCCCGCGCTGTCTCCGAGTCGAATCCCCGCTTCCCGCGCTGTGTTTGAACCACTCCGCCGACATATACCTAGCACAGTACACTCGGGTATAGTCGGGCAGGCTTGGCTCCTCTCGCGTAAAGGACGTACAGGACGCACAGGATGTGGCGCGAGAGGAGCCGAGTCTGCCCGAGTATACCTGAGTGTACTGCACTCGGTATATGTCGGCGCAGTGGTTCAAACACGGCGCGGGAAGCGGGTATCGGTGTATATCGCGCACCCACGATTTTGCCCTGATTTTAAGGGCAAAAAAGTGCGCGTATACGCCGATAAATACGGTATATATATATACATATATAGTTTATAGACCCTTATCTTAAAGCCCAACCCCAACAACTAAAAAAAAATCTTCTGCATGCTTGTCTATTTGGCAATAACTTTGTCCTTACTTAAAGCCCAACCTCGGAAAATGTTAAATTATCCCTTGCATTTGGACTGTGCCCACACTACCAGTGTCATCTTAAGAGCATTATAGGCCCCCGGGCAATACAGTGCACAGGGGCCCTGTCTACTCAATCACGCAAGAGAATTTACTGACAAAAATCATAAAATTTACTGGCAGAACCACATTTTTTACTGCCAGTGCAAAAAAAGTACCTAAAATTACAGTTTTCAGTGCCGAACAATGCAAATGTCAGTATTTAAACTATACACATATACAGTAGCTAGTGCTATTAGCAATGTGTTTAAGTTAAACAAAAGTAAAAAAAAATGTCTTCATTGACATGAAGGTCAGGTTACTATAACCCAGCCAGCACAGAGTTTCCTCTTACATCAGAGTCTGCAGGATTCCCCCTTACAGTGAAAGGGAACTCTTATGTAAAGGGGAACGCTGCAGATCATGATCTAAGGAGGGAACTCTGATGTGGAGGGGGGCTCTGGTGACCAGAGACCACCTTATATCAGAGTCCGCTGCTTTCTCTTTCCCACTTACATCAGGGTCCGCAGACTGAGTTCCCCCTTGCATTGTAAGGGGGAATCCTGCAGACTCTGATGTAAAGGGGAACTCTGATGTGGGGTGCACTCTGGTGAGTAAATACACTAAGGTAAGGGGGGGTCACTAATATAGGAGGGGGAACCTTTATATCAGTGCCCCCTTACATTTTTTTACATCAGCAACCCCCCGCACTCGTGGAGGACCGGATCTTCTATGTGATTTCCGCAAACTGGGCATGGGCAGTTCTAACCCGTCACTCTCCACAATTTTTTACTGGAGTTGCTGGGCAGCCGGTGGGGCCCCCCAGGCAAGCGGGGCCCCCGGGCAACTGCCCAGCGTGCCCAATGGAAAAGATGGCCCTGCACACTACAAGGCCTAATTGCTCATTTAGGTCTAGGAGAACAAGCTAGAACAGCTCTCACAGTGTCTGCACTCCATCCACCCATCCACCTGACATCATCAAGACCAGAGCAGGGTTCCTAGCTCTGCAATGGACATTAGGATGCTTAGAAACAGTCCACCGCTGGATCATGGGGGAGTACCAATGCCTGGGGGAGTGGAGGATGAGGTAAGTAAAAAGTGTTCACTTCTCCCCTTAAGCTATTCTCCCCTTTGCACTTTGTGAATGGTCCTGTAGTCTTCTGGCACCTGTGATGTGTCCCAGAAGGCTGCAGGGGAGAGAACTTCTGTCTCAGATTACCACATCGCATATGACCAGAAGTGGGAGCGGGTACCTGTCAAAACCAGGTACCCAATCCCCCCGAAAAAGTACGAAATGTGGCAGTGGAGGGGGATGCAAACAAGCGGAACTTCCCATTTTGAGTAAAGTTCCACTTTAAGTAATGAGGTCAAATTAACAGACCAATGGTAGAAATGTAAAAATCGCTATGGTCCACAGGAGGTGTACAGGTATGAGAGCTGAACTCTCAGCCTTTCAGTAAAACACTAAACTATCTAACCGTCTCCAGCTGTTCATAAAAATACTGAATTTTTGAAAATGTATTATTTTGGTTTTGTTTTGTATATACCTATAGCAAGGGTATGATTCACCTTTATCCAAAGCTGCACAGTTCGCTTTTATCTACAAATGCCCCTTATTTATTTATTTTTAAGTAAAGGTGAACTAACCCTTTAGGCCCCTTTCACACTTGTACAACTTCAAAGTCGTGCGACTGTCGCGATTTCAGCGCGATTTTGTATCAGTACTACTTTGCCACAACTTTGGCATTAACCAGCGAAAACATACATGGTGTGAGGTAATTCCTTTTCTTTCCATAGTTGTTTCCAGTTCCTGTTTGCTTCCTGGTTGTTGTGGTGTGTTGTGACAGAAAATGTTTGCTACTCAATATATTGCCACAGCAGTTGTCATTGCTGCTGCAGCAGTAGCAGTGCATGAGGAAGAAGAGGAGAGGACAAGGACATCTCTTTTTTGGGGCTGTTTGGAGCACATTGTTCATCAGGGAATAACCAGGAAGTGAATGTGTGCTAGAAAAATGTGCTTGGGAGGGGCTACTATGTTGAAAGGATTGGGTGGGACAAGGGTCAAAAAGCTGCTTGTGCTTACAGCTTGTGCTTACAAAGTCGTACTGAAATCGTACTGAAATCGTGTCTATATTATTCAGGTACGATTTGCATGCTACATTGCAAAAAGGGTTTAACATTGAGGTCTATGGACATCAACTCACATGGAAGTTGGACCAAAGTAGTGCAGGGACTACTTTGCAGTTGGCATGACTTAAAGTCGTGCCAATATGAATGGAAGTCATCAGGGCTGGACTGGGACAAAAATTTGGCCCTGGACTTCATCCAGACTGGCCCACTTTGACAGGTCTCTCCCATGGCGGCCAAACAACTCCCGAACCCCCCCCCCCCCCCCCCCGGCCACTAGCCGTTCTACTTTATTAGAGTAGAATGGCTGGTACTGGTACTCTTATAGGCAGTACCAGTGGGGAAGCTAGGCATTATTTCACCCGGGGCAAAAAATCAGTTTGGTGCCCCACCTTATGGGACAAGATTAGGCAGAAGTGAGAAACTCCCAGGCCATCGCTGTTAAATCAGCTGTCTGTCCCCTCCCCCATGCTCCTCTGTTGTCCCCCCTGCTCCTCTGGTCCTCCCCTGCTTCTTTGTCCCCCCAGGTGAGCGCTGCAGGGAGGGAGAGGAGGTGAGCACTGCGGGAAGGGAGAGACAGAGGGGCGGCGGCGGTCCGCTGTCACTGAAGCCGGCCCACTGAGCCATCGGCCCACCGGGAAACTCCCTGTAGTCCCAATGGCCAGTCCATCCCCGGAAGTCATTGAAAATCATGGAGAATGACTTGTCATGCGATTTTGCAGTCCAAAATCGTGGCACAAGTCATATAAGTGTGAAAGAGGACTTAAAATGGCTGTCAAGTTTGCCAAGAACATCAAAGAGACATCATGACTCTTGCTTGAACTATCTATAATTTGAAATGACAATGGACTGTCATGCCTTCATCTTCAGCCTTCTGAATAATGGACTTTATACTGTATATAAGCTCAGGCCAACTACTGCCTAACAATATACTGTGTCCTTTTAAAGTTTGTCCAGTGCCCAAAGAGGACTGTAATGATGGATTGCTCTTCATAGTCATGGTGCTCACATTTACAGAGTTGGTGGTATCGTGGTGTGAGCATGTTAACTTTATTTCATCTAAAGCTGGCCACACATTTTATTGGCTGATTGTACAATCAGCTATTACAATCCCTATTAGGTATACAACAGTTATACAGAGCAACTGCCTAGCTGATTGGCAACACCTTTTTTTGCCTTCTCTACTTGCATATTCATAATCAACAGAAATAGAATGTTTCTACATCATTTTATCAGTTTCTGCTCTCTGTAAAATATTAACTTACATTTTCATTTGAAATGTGGAAATCGTGGTCAAGTGACACCAGTCGGAACTTCACTGAAATAATGAAATAGGTTTCAGTAATTATAATGATAATTTAACACTTTAACACAATGAATGTGTTCTCTAACAATACAAAGCAACTGAAAATAATAGCAAGCTTCTGTCATTCCCTGCACATCTTTTGTGCAACATCAGATCCCAAATGGAAACATCCGCACTCAGGCACAGTGAGCGATTAATGGGCTTAAAGTGAATGGGCCAGATTCACATAGAGATACGACGGTGTATCTCCTGATACACCGTCGTATCTCTGACTTAGGCCCGTCGTATCTATGCGACTGATTCATAGAATCAGTTACGCATAGATATGCCTAAGATCCGACAGGGGGCGCGGGGGGCTTCTCGCTGATTTACGTTGAGAAATATGTAAATTAGCGAGATACGCCAATTCACGAACGTACGCGGGCCCGACGCAAGGTTACGATGTTTACGTAGCTGTTTTCCCGGCGTATACTTACCCCTGCCTCTATGAGGCGCAGCCAATGTTAAGTATAGCCGCCGTTCCCGCGTCAATTTTTGTTTTTCTTACATCGTTTGCGTACGCCGATTCTCTAACCCGCTCGTTGCAAGTTACGCTGACGCCGAAACCACTGACGTCCTAGCGACGTCAGTGGGAGCAATGCACGCCGGGAAAAATCGCGGACGGCGCATGCGCATTTAAATCGGCGCGGGGACGCGCCTGATTTAAATAGTACACTCCCCCTAACCGCGGAATTTGAATTCCGCCGGGGGATTTACGATCCGCCGCCGCAAGTTTGGAGGTAAGTGTTTTGTGAATTACCCACTTGCCTCTCAAACTTGCGGCAGCGGATCTTAAATCACAAAGGGCCAGATCCTCAAAAGGGATACGCCGGCGTATCCCTGTTTCTAACTATGGAACTGATCCACAGGATCAGTTTTCCATAGTTAGGCAGAAGATCCGACATGTGTAAGGGACTTACACTGCCGGATCTTAGGATGCAGTACAGCATCCGCCGCTGGGGGCATTTCGTGTCGAAATGCCGCCTCGGGTATGCAAATTAGCACTTACGGAGATCCACAAAGCTTTTACGCTTTGTTTTTTCTCCGTAAGTTTTAGTTTGCAAACGCAAAATTAGGGCTGCTTTTACAAAGTGTAAACTGTTTACACCTTGTAAAAACAGACCCTTCTGTCCAGCGACGCGTTTTTTTTTTGTTTTGAATTTTTTTTTTTTCGCCGTATTTTTTTTTTCCCGACGCAACTTTATTGACCGGTCACAATCCACAAAGCTCGGCGTAACGTAATTTCGCGCTATGCACGTCGGGAAAATGACGTCACGAGCATGCGCAGTACGGCCGGCGCAGGAGCGTGCCTAATTTAAATGGGAATCGCCCCCATGAAAAGAGGAACGCCTTGCGCCTGCGGAATTTAAGTTACACAGCCCAAAATTTCTAGGTAAGTGCTTTGTGGATCGGGCACTTAGGTAGAAATTTTAAGGCAGTGTAACTTAAATGGGAAAAATTAAGTTACGCCGGATCTTTGTGGATTACCCCCATAGATCACGCGGATCTAAAGATCCGCTGATCTATGTGAATCTAGCCCAATGTACGCTGTTTTGCCATTTGTTTTCTTAAGGGCTAAATATCTATTTTAAATGTTTTTCATGCCATATATATGAACAATTGCAGATGAAAATGTATGATTTATGATTTCCAATCAACAGACAGAGCTGTACACTCTGTTTCTCTTTTGCCTTTCTATACGTAATTGCTCTGTTAAAAGATGTAAGTAAAGGCATTTTAGTTTTGTATTGAGTGGGCATAGTTTAGACCCTTTGTCAAGTTTTTATTGCTGTCCTCTTTGGATAGATTCAGCCTTCTTTTTTTCAGCCGAACATTGCTACTGAGACAGTAAGGACTCTTTCAGACAGAAAGCAGTAACTACCACTCTCTGGAAAAAGACTTACGGTGGATCGCTTTTCAGAAGGCGTTTGGGCAGCATATGCGACCTCCTGAATGTGTTTTTTTTCCAAGGGGGATTTCGTATTAAAATACTGCATAACAACCACAAGCCAAAAGTTTGGATCATGGTTACAGCGTGTTTTGGGTAATCCTGTAATGGGTATGTTTGACAGGTGGTCTTGCCTGTCAAACTCTGCAAGCTGACTCCAATTTGTCAAAATGTGTGCAGTCCATTCAGCAGCAATAGTTTTTAGCTGGGTGGTCACAGTAAAACTGTGGATAACTTCCCAAAGTTAGGGGAAATCAAAAAAGATTGAGTTGTACTAGAGTAAGGCCCCTTTCACACGGGGCGGATCAGTAATGCTCAGCGGGGATCGCTCCATTGATCCCCGCTGAGCCGGCGGATGACAGGGTGGTCCCCGCACACTGTGCAGAGACCGCCCTGTCTTTTCTACGCTCTGCCCTATGGGGGAATCGGATGAACACGGACCGTCTGTCCGTGTTCACCCGATCCGATAGTTGGATGGAAAAGTAGGTTTTTCCTCCATCACACTTTGGCGGATCGGAGCGTGTCGGATGTCAGCGGGCATGTCACCGCTGACATCCGCGGCTCCATAGAGGAGCACGGAGCGCCCGTTCAGGTCCGCCTAAAAAAACTGGCAGGCGGACCTGAACGGGCCGCCCGTGTGAAAGAGCCCTAAGAGGTGAAGAAAAGCCCTCTTAAAGAGACAAATGTTCCTGTAACTCTCTAAGATAAATGTTTTATTCACTTTGGAGAAATTTCTCCTTATTACTTGTTGCACCTCCAGGATAAAAAGTCCCTTCCATACTTAAAAAAAGGTTAAAGGAGTTGTAAAGGTTCCCATTGTTCTTTGCATAAAAATAACAATACTTATACTTACCTGCTCTGTGTAGGGTTTTGCACAGAGTGGCCCCAATCCTCCTCTTCTGGGGTGCCCTGCTGCTGCTTCAGGCCCCTCCCCCCTATCAAGTGCCCCCACGGAGAGCAGCTTTCCCTGGGGGCACCCGTGCGAGCGTGGTCCCAAGTCCCACTGCTGCATCCATTGACACAGACAACAGGACTTGGCCCCGCCCCTGCTTTCACCTTAATTTATAGAATGCATTAAGGTAAAAAAACTTGAAACTTTAAAACCGCTTTAAGCTTTACAAACATTGTAATGAGCCCTCTAAATTTGTGCACAAGAACTAAAAGTGAGAAAAGTCACTTCCCTCTTTTCCTCCTCCATTTTTTGTTCAGAATGACTATATGCAGCTTTAGTGAAAAGAGTATCAAGGTAAACAGCCTCTGCTGGCTTCTTTCATTAGGAAATCATTTTTCACCACCAGTCTCATGAGTGTTGCATTAAATGTTTATATATATATACTGTATATATATATATATATATATATATATATATATATATATACACACTGTATATATATATATATACACTGTGTATATATATATATATATATATATATATATATATATATATATATATATATATATAATAAAAAATATATAAGAACAATAGCGTAAAAACACTAATAAACTTAAAATATAATTCTTCATACACGGCAGTAAAAGAAGCATGGGCTGGCCACGCAAAAAAAATGGCTGCCTAGGATAACCGCTTGAGCTGTATTTATAAGAGGCCCTTTCAAAGACAGGACTGCATGGGACAGAAATTATTTGCATTAAAGTGGAACTTCATATAACTCTTACCTATATCATTGGGCTTGTATGTAGATTTGTCTGTCTGGACGACACAGGAATAATGTTTCTTGGCTATATGAATTTTCCTGGTCTCATCGATTTTCAGGTCCTCTCCTTGCCCAGAGATATGGAATGACCAGTCTTTGCTACTTTCCTCCACTGAAGGAACCTGTTTCGGAAAACAGAACAGATTTTGATGTTATTTTCATCATGAGACTTTGTAATGTAGGTCTTCATGCCACTGTTATTGGTTATTGAGGACATAATGGTAGTTACATGCTGTATTGCTTACTGTCGATAGAAAAAAAACATGCCAATAATGACGCTTGCAACACGGTACTTACCTTACAATAAATAGTCCCTGCGAAAAGTAAAAAAAAATCTAATAATCATTACATTGAAATGATTTAAAAACATTATGGACCATACAAAATGTAAATCAAGGAATATTATATAGCAGGTAGCCCTGTAACAAATTAAATGGGCACTAAAACTGTGTGCTGCTATTAAATATGGAGGAGGGACTCCACCTGTCAAAATACAAGACGGGCAAGGAGTAGAAACCACCAATCAAAACCTCCTCCAGATACCCAAGGCCAGATACAAGTCCAAAGGAGATCGAAGATTTGCAGTCCAGGGACCTCGCCTGTGGAATGCACTACCAACCACCATCCGACTGGAGTCGGACCAATTGGCCTTTAGGAGAAAGATTAAAACCCATCTCTTCTGAGGTCAAGGGGTTCCTTACCCATGAAATGGATACAGCACCCAGAGGCGATTCAGTTCGCATGTGTTGCGCTTTACAAGTCTCTCTCTCTCTCTCTCTCTCTCTCTCTCTCTAGAAACAGCACACAACAAATAATGTAGGTTGACTTGGTGAACTTTATTAAAAGCAATGTAAGCTATTCCTAAGGGTAAGCATGAAAGCATATGAAGCCCATAAGGATTGAGGCTCAGCTGAGGAAGAGCAGGGATTCTTGAAACGTGACCACGCCGGATCTGAGGAATGGGACTATTGGTTGGGTAGCCTGCATGCTCTCCTATTCCGGCAGGCTTTACAGTGACCTGGATGCTGTGCCCTGGCTCTTATTCATCCTGTGTTCATATGCTTCCATTGGGAGTAGCTTACATTGCTTTTATTAAAGTTCACTGAGTCAAACTACACTATTTGTTGTGTGCGGTTTCTCCTCCTTGCCCTTCTTGCACCCCTTACTGTCCCTTTTCTAAATGTATCTGCCATGATTTATAGCATCCCTTTTAGAAGAAAAATGACTAGTACAGTGGCTGATGATTCTTCATTAGCACCTTCTGTTTACTATTGTATGGATACTACCTGACCTAGGTTTCTGTCTGCTCTATGGGCCTGCCAAGCTGCGGTTTTAACAAACCCATAGAGTTTAAGCATATTGTACTTTTGAGCATAGGTGTGCGCAGCCTATAGCATTAGGGTGTGCACCCCAAAGCTCAAATACATACTACCGATCACTCACAATGAAAGGGAAGGGGCCAGTAAGTTACATATTTACCGGCCCCTTCCCCCACTCATCCTAAAACATCCCCACAGCAACAGCCGGAGGGAGAGTGGAAAAGCCAGCACTGCAAGGGGAAGCATTCAAGTGGCCTAACAGATTGAAGCCAAAAGGAAGGCTAAGACAAGAAGCACCTGTCACCAGCTCCCTGGGGGTCTATAAAATGTAAAACACTTTTAATATCCACTTTAAACACATGCAAATATAGCTTTCAGTGGTCTTGAGAACATCAAAGAGATATGTTTTCTATTACAGGTCAATTTTAGTTAGTGTGTGTTTAGTATGTTTTAGGTTTTCCTTTAACCACTTGACACCCGGAAGATTTTACCTACTACTTTTTTGCTATTTGGGACTGTGCTAATTTAACTGGTAATTGAGTGGTCATGCAACACTGTACACAAATTATATTTACAGTATATCATTTTTTTTCACACAAATAGAGCTTTCTTTTGGTGGTATTTGATCACCATTGAGTTTTTTATTTTCTGTGATATTAATGAAAAAATAAAACTTTTGGAAAAATCCAATATTTTTATTTTTTGTTATAAAACATATCTAATACAATAAAAATAAAAAAAATCTAATTTCTTCATGAATTTAGGCTAAGATGTATTTTGCTACATGTCATAAAAAAATCACAATAAGTGTATAATATTTGGTTTGCTTTAAAGTTCATTTAATTAAAGCCTATTTTTTTTTTATACTAGTAATGGCGGTGATCAGTGACCTATAGTGGGACTACAATAGTATGGTGAGCAATCTGACACAAACTGACGCTGCCTGGGGGGGGACACTAACTGACCAACACTGACATCAATAGTGACACTAATACAGTGATTAGTGATAATATTATACACTATCACTGTACTAATGACACTGTCTGGGAATAGGTTAACATCTAAGGGTGATCAAGGGATTAAATATGTGCCTAACAATGTGTAATGTGTGTGTTATGTGGTGCATTTGCTAAGTGATATCGCTGTTTTTTTCCCTGCTTTGCAGGGAATAATAAAAAAAAAAAAACTGGCCCTGTTGTACCGGACCTGGCCAGCAGGGGGGCACAGGCAATCTGAACAGCATCGGAATTGATACAAAATAAAAAATAAAATATTCCTCCAGCCAGCACCCCATGACCCATCACCAACCAATCCAAGCACAACCCACATCCACTGACATTTGGTGTTTACAAGTTAAAATCCGTATTTTTTGCTAGAAAATTACTTAGAACCCCCAAACATTATATATATCCCTGGATAGCCAATCGCCAGCTAAAAAAATGATACCGGGATGATGCCTGCAGCTGCGGGCATCATCCCGGGAATAATCACCAAAAGCCGAGTACGCAAATGTTGCGTACGCTCTGCGACAAAGGGTTAAATTCACAAGGACATTTGTTTTACCACTACTATTCCTTCTATATTGGCTTTTAAAATGTACACATTCAGCAATTTAGAATTTGGATGAAAGGTTTAGCAATGGGAAACACTTTTTGAAAGATTATAGTTGTATATAAAATGCACTATTTAAGATCAGACCAAAATGAGGGACAAATGAGAGGGACAGAGGGACATTGCTCCAAATCAGAGACAGTCTCTCTAAATCAGGGAATGTTGGGAGCTATGTATGCATATGCCATACCTAACCAAAATCCCAAATCACGGTTGTGTTGTTTATTTAGTTGGGCGATAAACTATTGTGATTTAGAAAGTGTAACAGGTACACACACTTAACAATGAAGGCCCCTTGACCCGCCCTGCACTAAGGAAAGGGAGCCTTGACTGCTGGATGCTTGGCAACTAAGCGGGGTGTCAACCTAATCAGTGAGTCGGAGTGGCTCCTTTTGGATTGGCACGAGGCGACTGAGTGGAACCGGAACTTTAGAAAAGGCTACACAGAGGCACCCCAACTACTCTCGGGAAGATTTGACGTCACACGAGTTGTCCACCCTTCCGCCCATTGTGTGTTTTCGTCACAGCTTCTTTGCAGTTTTTACCTTGCCAGCAGTTGGCATTACTTTATGGGCTATGCCCTCAAGTTTAATTACGGGTCAGTTTAATGCCCGTCTCGCACTGGTGGTGGAGACAGGCCTCTTAGACTATATGGTTTGTTCATATGCTCACGGTATAACCGTGACCGGCATGGTTACTTGTATGTTGAAGGGTATATACTTATGTTCAGAGCTTTTTTTCTCAGAAAATAGGTGCAGGAACTCAACCACGACCCCGTTCAGATTTCACAAACAGTAGAAGGGTGTTAAAGGGGCATTAAACACCAGGATTGCATTACATACAGAGTGCAGAGTTCAGGGGGGGTTACACACAGAGTGCAGAGCTGTCACTTGTAAACACAGAAACCAGACTTCTGTGTTTACAAGTGATTGTGGTGAGCAGGCGCCAAAGGGTCTGAGCCAAAGGTGGTGGAACTGAGTTCCCCCAAGTTCCCCCTGAAAAAAAGCCCTGCTTATGTTCAATAAAGCTGTGGCCTTGCCGTACTTCCAATTTAAAGTGGTCCATGTGTCTTCTTTGGGGGCAAGGTTTTTTGGTTGGGGTTTAAATAATAGGGGTGTTAAGACAAGCCTAAGCTTCTCAGCAGTCATGTGCTTTAGAGTATTAATGTCCATTTTCTTCCATTATATTTCTACTTACCAGGAAAGAGTAGCAGTGGCTAAACTCAGCTGTCGTTATGTCTTGCTTGGCTATTTCATGGATGTGATCATCTTTCCGAAGCTCTAGGTCAAGATGAAACCCATGTTCTAGACCTTGGATGGTGACGCAAGCTTTCTCCTGAGATCCCTCCTCTAACGTCTGAGGTACAAAGATCACATAGTGGCTGTAGGTAGACAAAAAGGCCAATCACAGAATTATTGCATATTTTACAGGAAAGCTGCTTTGTAAATGTTGTTTTTCTTTCTATGGTCAGTCTATCCAAGTCCATATTCTGGGCTATGTGGAACTAAATAGGCCAAGTGTATGCCTCACGAAACATAACTAGCTGGTGGGCTATTTAAACCACCAATATTTGTCCAAGTCTGGAATGTCAGTTTATATTTTTATTTTCTATTATGTAACGGGGACAAGTAAAATCCTTCAGTATTTCATCAGCCCAAGCATCAAACTGAATTTAGATAAAGTGCTTTATATCTATGTTTGCCTTATCTATACAGAAGAAAAGTGCTGAGAAATATATTACAGGAAATGTCATACTGTATATATATACATAGATATATAATTTATCCTTAAATGTGGTGGCTGCATTTATTTATTTTTAATTATAGTTTAATTATAGTTTTTTCTATATTTTCACCCCCAGTGATCCTGCCAATAACATACTTCCTGTGTTAGGATGTCTTCACTCCACTGGAAGAGCAGCAGAGACAACCCTGGACAGCAGCATTGTCAGTCTGGGGAGAGGGTAGTGTAAAATGGCCCCTTTCACACTGTGGCAGTTTTCAGATGTTTTAGCACTTGAAATAGCCTCTAAAAAGCGCCTGAACACTGCCTCCCATTCTGTACATTGTACCCCTACACATTCACCAACAAAGTGTAAACAAATGTAAAAATGACAGGAGACAGTTTTGGACAATTCCTTTATTAAAAAATAAAAAAAAAAGTGCCCGCAATGTAAATCCATTGCCAATCACGGCGTATGATGATCCAGAGAAAAAACCTGAAAAACTCCACATCCATGTGAGGCTTCCCCGCGAATGCTGTCTTTTTGCTTTGACGCTGTTATAAAGCAAAGGGCGGGGCCACCCACTGATTTAACTGAATGACCCCCGCCCCTTCTGACATCATGTGATGTCATGTGACATCAGAGGGGGCGGGATCACCCATTTACGTCACCGGGTGCCCCCGTCCTCGACTATGTAATAGCTGTCAAAGCAAAAAGACGGCAGTCGCGGGGACGCCTTCCATGGAGGTGGAGTTTTTCCTGTTTTTTTTCTATCTTTTGGGAACCCTCGATGCCATGATTGAAGATGGAGGGACATTGCAGGACACTTTTTTTTTTTTTTTTTAATAAAGGAATTGTCAAAAACTGTCTGCTGGCTTTTAACTTTTTTTGTGAATGGGTATGGGTACAATGTACCCCATACCCATTCACATAGGGCAGTGATGGTGAACCTTGGCACCCCAGATGTTTTGGAAATACATTTCTCATGATGCTCAACTACACTGCAGAGTGCATGAGCAGCATGGGAAATGTAGTTCCAAAACATCTGGGGTGCCAAGGTTCGCCATCACTGACATAGGGGGTCTGGGGGCTCCCTTGTTAAAGGGGGCTTCCAGAGTCTGATAAGCCCCCCCCCCACCTGCAGACCTTCACAACCAACGGGTAAAGGTTGAGGGGATGTGGCCCTTGTCTCCATCAACATGGGGACAAGGTGCTTTGGGGGGGACCCCAAGGCACCCTTCCCCATGTTGAGGGCATGTGGCCTCAGTTGAGGCCACATGCCCTCATTGATTCAGCTAATATTTGCACATGCTCAGTTGAGGAGTGGGGACGCTCTCTCGTCCCCCCTTTTCGTGTGGCCCGCCAGGTTGCGTGCAAGTGGTTCCTCTTAAAATCCATACCAGACTTGAAGGACCTGGTATGAATTTTGGGGGGACCCCATGCCATTAAAAAAAATATATATATTATATATATATATATACACACTAGGCTGTATGTATATATCAAATACATACGGCTGTATCTAGTGTAGTGAATGAAGAGAGATTAGGCAGCTTAGTAGTGAAAAGGCAGTGTATTTGATATATAATATACAGCATAGTATGTGTGTGTATATATATATATATATATATATATATATATATATATATATATATATACACACACATACTATGCTGTATATTATATATCAAATACACTGCCTTTGCGCTACTAAGCTGGCTAATCTCTCTTCATTCACTACACTATATACAGCCGCCGTGTAAGCAGCAGCCTTATGCCGCGTACACACGATCAGATTTTCCGTCGGAAAACCTTGGATGGTTTTTCCAACGGAATTACACTCAAGCTTGGCCTGCATACACATGGTCACACAAAAGTTCTCTGAACTTTTGTCCGTCAAGAATGCTGTGATGTACAACACTACGACGAGCCGAGAAAATGAAGTTCAATGCTTCTGAGCATGCGTCAGAATTTTGCGCATCGGAACTGCTACAGACTATCAGATTTTCCGATAGGAATTTTTTCAGTCTGAAAAATTGAGAACCAGCTCTCAATCTTTTGCTGGTGGAAATTCCGACAGCAAAAGTCCGATGGAGCATACACACGGTCGGAATTTCCGTTCAAGATCTCACATCGGACTTTTGCTGGCAGAATTTCCGATTGTGTGTATGGGGCATTATATAGTGTGGGCGTGGACTTAGACACCTGATCCATGATTGGCCAAAGAAACCCTGCCTTTGGCCAATCATGGCTCTCACAGCAGACCACGCTGTGATTGGCCAAAGCATGCAGGTCAGGTGAATGCTTTGGCCAATCATCGGACATCAATGCACTGATCCGCGGTGCTCGAATTTTCCGCGAAAGTCCCATAATGTTCGGAAGTCGGCAAACGGCGAATGCCCAATGTGCATTCCAGATAGGCCACACAGTTGCCATTAATCTATGCCTGTTTCTAACACTGTGCTTTTTGGCCTTGTCTGTCTATGGTCTATTGCAGTATTTCATTGCATTACCAAAAGACTTTTCCTGTTAATTAAGCACATACAAATACTGTATATATTCTGTATGTGTGTATATATATATATATATATATATATATATATATATATATATATACACACACACACATACAGAATATATACAGTATTTTGATGTGCTGTATTAACAAGAAAAGAACATTTGACAATAAAAACACTGCTGTTTTTGATCTTCCTCCTCTGCAAGACCTGTGACTGCCTCTAGACAAGTTTTGGATTTATATGGATCTCTTTGTGGGTGAGTACCTGGGCATTTACTTCAAGCGTAGAGTGCCATGGCTACCCTTGGAACTATATATACATATATAAATACACACACGCTACATAAACAGTTAAAAAAGGCTATAGGGCATATTTATAAAGCAACGAATGCGCCATTTACATTTACTACAGGGTAATCATTGTAACTGAAAACACATGCACCAGCAAGATTCACCTACACTTATGGATTGGTGCATGTCACATTTACTGCTTTAAAATAGATCTCTAAAGTTTTGCTTTAAAGTAGAAAAGATTAATATCTATAGTAATTGTCTTACGGATCTGTGGCAGATACAAGTGTTGGGCTGCAGATGACCAGGCAGACGGACACTAGGAGAAGCTGCATGTTGGGACACGTCACCTTCAATGAGTCTGAGAAATTGATCAGTTTTTATAGTAATTGCAGACATGGAAAGAGCCAATACCTCCCACTATTACCCTCCCCATCTGGGGGCAAACAAGTCCAATGGCAAATATTAGCGGAATAAAAAGATTTCAACACTGACATATGACCTCTTATCTGTGGACTTTTATACTGTTTGTAGTTTAAATATTGGACAAAAAACAGTGTACACAACTGTACTTTTGATGGCAATCTGCAAAAATATATTTTTTCCATTTTAGGCAATGCAGGAAAAATTGCATATATGGAGCTATACATTTTAAATAGTCATGCATTCACAAAAACCCATGGGGATATCTTTTCCCTGTTCCATAGTCAGTTTTATCTCACATGATGCATAGCTCCCAACTGTCCCTGATTTGGAGAAATGTCCCTTTGTCCCTCTTTGCTCCTCATTTGTCCCTCATTTTGGTCTGATCTATATAGTTGTATATAAAATGCACTTTTTATCTTTCAAAAAGTGTTTCCCAGTGCTAAACCTTTCATTTAAATTCTAAGTTGCTGCATTTGTGAATTTGAACCACTTCCCGCTAGGGTGCCCACGAGTCCCGGATTGCTCGGGACTGTCCCGGGTCCCAGGCACCTTCATTCCGGGACAATACAATGAATGAAATAGAGGACACAGCCACCCCCCTACTAACTAATAACTACATTTCCAGAACTGGTTGCTAGGGCCAGCGCTGCCTGGCATCTTGCAACCATGACAATTTACTCTCAGACAATGAGACCGGGAGCGAGGCCTGCGCCTAGTGCAGCAATGCTGTCCCCACCCACCTCGGGCATCTCCTTCTTCTCTGGCACCCAGTGGCAAGCGGCAGGGACTGGTGATCTTAACTCTCCAGATAGTGACGCCACTCCTTTCCTTCTACGCACGTGGCTCATACAGAGGGAGTGACAGCAGCACTGCATCTGGTGGCAGACTATGGGTGGCAAGCGGTACTGCATCTGGTGGCAAGTGGCACATTCACCTGACAAATAACCTGCCGCCAAATTGCCCATCAACCCTGAGACTACATTACCCAACCCCCCTGCCCCCATCATCTTTTTTGGGGGAAGGTGAGAGAGGGGGTGTGTCCCTGAATGGCAGTTTGGAAATGTGGTCACCCTACTTCCCGCCCAAGGACGTCATATGACGTCCTGGACTTTCAGTGGGGATATCTGAATGATGCCTGCAGCTACAGGCATCATTCAGATATCACTTTTTTCTGCTGGCGATTCTGTGCACCATAAGAACGATCATATTGGCAGTTCTGCCGCTTCATCGTTCTTATAGGTGACGGGATGGGACGTCCCCCCTCCCGCCACCATCCGGTGCTTCTCCAGGCTCTCCCGTGCCATCGGGACCCGGAGAAACGACCCGCCGGCATCGGATGGGAGGCATAGAGATCACTGGGGACCAGACGTTCCCCAGTCATCTTTATGGCCGTTGGAGGCCCGGGCGCGATGTTATGACGTCACACCTGGGTACCCGGAAGTAAGCAAAGCCGCAATCGTGGCTGTCGGCATGAGATCTGTAAAAATGTTTTCCCCCGCGAATTGACCCCGCATCTCTCCATAAAGAGTACCTGTCACAATATATTCCTATTACAAGGGATGTTTACATTCCTTGTAATAGGAATAAAAGTGATCAAAAAAATTAAAATGAAAAAAAAAGTGCAAAAATTATAAAAATGAAGGAAGGAAAAAAATGTATTTAAAACGCCCCTGCTCCCGGTAGCTCGCACTCAGAAGCGAACACGCACGCAAGTCCCACCCACATATGTAAACACTGCTCAAACTACACATGTGAGGTATCGCCGCCTGCGTTAGAGCGCCAGCAACTATTCTAGCACTAGATCTCCTCTATAACTCTAAACTGGTAACCTGTAGAAAAAAATTTAGTTTTGCCTATGGAGATTTTTAAGTACTGAAGTTTGGCGCCATTGCAATTTTAAAGCGTGACATGTTAGATATCTATTTACTCGGCATAACATAATCTTTCAAATTATACAAAAAATGGGGGTAACTTTACTGTTTTGTTATATTTTAATTCATGAAACCGTTGTTTTTCCCAAAAAAAGGCAGTTGAAACATTATTGAGCAAATACTGTGCGAGATAAAAAGTTGCAATGACCATTTTATTCCCTAGGGTGTCTGCTAAAAAAACATATACAGGGTGGGCCATTTATATGGATACACCTTAATAAAATGGGAATGGTTGGTGATATTAACTTCCTGTTTGTGGCACATTAGTATATGTGAGGGGGGAAACTTTTCAAGATGGGTGGTGACCATGGCGGCCATTTTGAAGTCGGACATTTTGAATCATCATCTTTTGTTTTTTCAATAGGAAGAGGGTCATGTGACACATTAAAACTTATTGGGAATTTTACAAGAAAAACAATAGTGTGCTTGGTTTTAACGTAACTTTATTCTTTCATGAGTTATTTACAAGTTTCTGACCACTTATAAAATGTGTTCAATGTGCTCTCCAGTGACATGCGGCGAGTGCTACGCTGTGGGCTCTTGCTGAATGAAGCTAGGACAGCCACTGATGTTTCTTCATTAGATCCCTTTCACACTAGATACGCCTATAGCGGAGCGTTAAAATCGCTGTAAATTTTGCTATTTTACCACAAATTTACTGCGATTTTAACGCTCCACTATAGGCGTATCCAGTGTGAAAGGGGTGTAATGAAGAAACATCAGTGGCTGTCTTAGCTTCATTCAGCAAGAGCCCACAGCGTAGCACTCGCCGCATGTCACTGGAGAGCACATTGAGGAATAGTAGTGGTAAAAAAATAAAAAAAGCACTTGTGGGTTTAACATATGATTTTTTATTGTAGAATTCTGCTTTGAGGGGGCATGGCAGGGGTGTGTCCTATGCCTACATCATTTTGCTAATAGGTGTCCCACAAAGTTGGGAGGTATGCATATGTAACTCTAGTTCCCTCACAGAAATGAATGAATACACCATTAGCTTACTTAGACCTACTTACAACTACAGGGAAGACATTAGACTAGGGGTTCTCAGCCAGGGTTCTTCCAGAGGTTGCTAGGGGCTTCTTGAGCAATGAGCAATTTCTGCCTCTCAGATAAGTTCCCACTGACACCATTGATCTTTTTTGCTACCGATTGTTCATAATGACCGCAAGTATAAGGAGCATTCTTACCACTGACCATCACATTAATGTACCATGAGTTGTAGGTATAGTCATTTTAGCAAATCCCAGAGGGAGCTGCTTTTGTTTGTTCAGTCCGTCACTCTACCTTTCAACCCCAATGAACTGTCCCAGCCCCTCTGGCACACCTAGCAATGCGATTAATAGAATAACTCAGCAGGAATACACAACACAGTTCTGTTTGTAGTTTACGTAAAGAAAAGTAAAGTTCAGGTTATCATTAGTCAGCCAGGACCTGTGTAAGTAACCAGGACTTGGTTGAAACAGTTTAAAGAAAACAGTCAGGAACACCATGCAAACAATGAAAGCAATAGGTAACAATATGTACAGATTAAATAGACTCCCCAATAACTTTTGGTGTGTGTGGGATGCTGTGGCTAAAGGGGAACCCCAGGCTGGCCTATGAGACCTCTAGTACACACCCAGTGAAATGATCTCAATACCTGTGGTGTGTCCCCTTTAAGAGCAACTGCGGTAATGTCCTGGAAGCAAAGATTTGCGTTTTATTATCTTCCCTGGCAATGTAGGAGCTCTGTGGACAATATTTGGATGTGGTATTCTGTGGAAAGCATTAAAGGTTCCTGAGCCCCTCACCAAATCCTGTACACAGTCAGCGGTCCTCCCCTGGGCAAGCGATCGATCATTCTCAGATGCAGGTGTGTCGCAGTGGCATTTAGTCCTTGAGCTGTTGCAGGGTGTCCTTTAGCATGGACAGTCTGTTCTTCTGGGCTGGAGCTGCATGAACAATCTGTTCCTCTGGGCTGGAGCTGCAGTCTGTGTGCCCCTTTCACACACACACACACACACACACAGAGTGCAGGAGAAGCTATCCTGATGGGGTGCAGGCACAAAGAGGCTCAGGTCTAATTTCTCTGGCTTTTTATCTCCTCCCCCACAGTCCTTTTCTGCTGCCTGATGATTGGCTCAGGTTCTTCCAATAGGGAGTTTACAGATAACTTCCAATAGGGAGTTTACAAACAAGCAGTTCTGAGTGTCTGTGTGTGAAGAGAGAAAGGGGGGGAAGCCCATGCTGCTGCAGCAGACAGATGTCCCCTAAAAGATTAGATCAGTCTGGAGAAGTACCTGCTACACAATCCCCCCACCAAAGAACCTTTGGTCCCCAAAGGAAATAAAAAGTCTGTAAACTATTACATGCTTTTTATATATACCCACGGGGAGAAAACAAGTTAGTGTGCACAAGAAATCAAGACAGTTTGCACTTGCATAAAACCTTGGCAGAGGAACCTCCCACAAATGAGCATAGAAAGGAAGGTTGTCCTGCCTACAGGCCACCTTAAAGGGGTTGTAAAGGTTTTTCTTTTATTTTCTAAATAGGTTCCTTTAAGCTAGTGCTTTGTTGGATCACTTACCTTTTCCTTTGATTTCCCTTCTAAATGTTTTTTTTCTTTGTTTGAATTTCTCACTTTCTGTTTCTCCTCAGTAAGCTTTTCACCATCATCCGAGTGGTGGAAAGTCATTTAGAACAGCTTACTGAACACTTTACTGAGGAGGAACAGGAAGTGAGAAATTCAGACAAAGAAAACAAAGAAAAAAAACATTTAGAAGGGAAATTGAAGGAAAAGGTAAGTGAACCAACATTGCACAAGCTTAAAGGAATTTATTTAGAAAATAAAAAACAAACCTTTACAACCCCCTTTAACTGGAATGGCCCAGCTAGATGTGCCAGGGGTGAGTTGGGGTTGTCCTCCACCAAATGTGTGGTGGAAGGATCAGGTGTCTCAAGAGTCCTTTTTGAGGTGAACACAGCTTCCTCAGAGCTTTCACCCAACATGTCATAAGTCAGTCTCTTGGGTGGGTGAATAGCCCTTCGCTCTCTCTGTTCTTTTGGCTCTGGTGTTACAGGCACACTGGACTTGGCTTTGTCCACAGCTTTTTCTTCTTCTTCCTGCATATCAGCCTCAATTTCCCCTTCTGTAAATGACTGGACATCTTTGGGGTCTGCTGTTGGCAGGGAAGATTGAGTGTCTTCCAACTCTTCAGAAGGTGGACTTTGGGGCATAAACGCAGGAGCCTCTGGTCTGAGAGTTGCAGCATCTGTCACTTTAGGCGGAGACAAAGGGGGGGGGTGGCAAACCCTGGCATTTAAGGTGGCCACAACCAGTCTATCCCCATCTCTTCATCTTCACTGTTTTCATCTTCTACAGCGAGGGGTACAGACTGTGGATCTGGCGGTGGTGACAAACTAACTGCTTCTGATAGTGGCAGTAGATGGTTGCGATGCCAAGTTTTCAGCGGGCCTGTGCTCCCCTTTGGTCAGATTTAGTACACTGGGAGTTCTGGCAGTTGCTTGCAAATGACATAAGGCTGTGACTTCCAGCAGTCAGCCAACTTGTGCTTTCCAGGGACACCCAGATTCCTTAGCAGCACCCTTTCACCTGGTTGCAAATCCTGAACTCGGACTCTGAGATCAATGTTCCTTTAATTTCTTAGTCCTCAGGCACCTTCAGTAGCTTGGGCCTTGGTCTACATACCCTCTGTGGGAGGTCGCTGAAGTATGATCTAAGGATGTGCCGAAGGCCAAGTCTACTGGTAGCTGGGCCTCCCGTCCAAACATTAGACGATAAGGGGAGTATCCTGTGGCATTGTTTGCGGTGTTGTTATAAGCGTGCACAATGGCGGCTACATGCTTGCTCCAGTGCTGTTTCTTTTCCAAACTCAAAGTCCCAAGCATATCCAGGAGGGTTCGGTTGAACCTTTCTGGCTGAGGATCTCCTTGAGGATGGTATGGGGTGGTTCTGGACTTCTTAATGCCCAACAACAAGTCTAAAAGTCTCTTAATGATGCTTCCTTTGAAATATCTCCCTTGATCAGAATGGATGCGTTGGGGCAGGCCATAGTGTACAAAGAACTTCTCCACCAAGACCTTGGCCACCGCGGATGCTTGTTGATCCTTTGTGGGAAAGGCCTGGGCATACCTAGTGAAGTGGTCAGTCACTACCAGGATATTTCCCTGTCCACTCATATCAGGCTCCAAGCACAGAAAGTCAATGCACACCAGCTCCATGGGTCCCTGACTCTGAAGATGGCCCATTGGGACGGCTCGGTGAGGCTAAGTTTTTCTTTGGATGCATCCGATACAGGAGTGGCAGTAGCCCTCGACTTAAGCCCGCATACAGGGCCTGTAGAATTGGTCCCTCACCAGGTGGAATGTCCTCTCAGGGGCCCTAGGTTGTCATGAAGAGAAGTCAATATTGTCTCCCTGTGTTTTTCCGGTAGAAATAGCTGTCATTTCTCTTTGGGATCATCAGAGGGGCCCCTTCAAGAGACCACCACTTGATGCAGTTGCAACCGATCCCACTCTCGGTGCAGTAAGGCGTGCCTCCTTCGGGGAGTCAGCGAGGACCATGTCGGGGCGTTGGTTCTTCAAGGCCTTCAATGCCAAGTTACAGAGGGGATCTTCCAACTGGTCCCTCCTCAAATCCTTCTTGGAAAGCTTCGGTAAACCTTCATCCCCCACTTGGGTGACATTGCAATAACATTTGGGGACACCAGCAGCTGAAACTCCAATGTTATTAGCCCTGGATCCTCCTCCAGCTTGGTGTTCAGCTCCCTGACGCAAGGCTCGTACTCCGTCAGCTGGGTCCACTCTTCTGGGGGGTCACTGGAGCAATGGAGCCTTCTTGACAGAGCGTCTGTATCCTTGTTCCCAACCCCCAGTCGATTCTTCAGGCTGAAAGTAAATCCCGATGAAGCAGCCAACCATCTGTGACCTGTGGCATCCAACTTGGCAGTGGTGGGGATGTAAGTGAGAAGATTATTTTCATTCTTAATCACGAACTCCGCTCCATATAGATGATCCCTCAGTTTATCCACTTTTGCTCAGGAACTCTTGGTGCGTGCCAAGCTCTGACTCACATAGGCAACAGGCCGTAGGTGGCCTTCTTGATACAGCACCCCGCCTAACCCATCTCGACTGGCGTCAACATGTAGTTCATATGGCTTGGTTGTATCTGCATAGGCCAGAACTGGGGCAGTTGTTAGACTCCACTTCAGCTGCCTAAAGGCCTCTTCACATTGGGCAGTCCACTGTTCCTGAATAGACTCTCTGGGTTTTCTGGGCCCTCCAGCTGGTCTGACAGGCCTTTTTTGTCATCATCTTCCTCCTCACTTTTCAGTAGCTCATTGAGTGGGCGAGCTATCTTAGCGAATCCCTCAACAAATCTTCTGTAGTAGGATCAGAACCCCAGGAATGCCATGAGTTCAGTCACATTAGTGGGCTTCGGGGGTCTGTGGCCACTCCATTGGCAGACACGATGTGACCAAGTAGCTGACCAAGTAGTTGACCGAGGGTTGATAAAACTGGCACTTCTTCAGAGACAGCTTCAACACCTCATTATAGAGTCTTTTCAGGACCTTCTCCAGACTCTCTTCATGCTCTTCCGGGGTCTTCTCGAAGATGATGTTGTTGGTATTCCTAAGGGGTTTTTTTTGTTTGTTCACACCGATTGCTATTTATTCACTTGATAATTCTCAGGTTTCTACCTAATTTAGGAATAAGCCCCTTCTTATCCTATTGAGGTCTCACAGACCTATTTACATATATAATTTCTTTCACTCAGTCGGTGTTTCATAATTGTAATTGATTTTTATCTAGCACTTCATTAGTGTCACATTTTAGCTTACAACAGCGCAGCTCTTCCTTTGACCATCTACGTATACCAACACCTCTATAAGGTTCATGTCATCCACAGTGTTCTACATGAGCTTTTGGAAAGTGGCTGGGGCACCGGACAAACCCTGAGGCATGAAGTCAAACTCAAAGAACCCCACCGGGGTGATAAAGGCAGTTTTCTCCATATCCTCAGGATGCATGGGATTTTGATAGTACCCGCTCTTCAAGTCCAGTACCCTGAACCACTTAGCTCCTGACAGGCTCTGCAAAGCGTCTTCTATCCATGGTGTGGTGTACTGGTCGGGAATGGTTCTTCTGTTCAGTGTCCTATAGTCGATACAAAGCCTCAGTGATCCATTCTTCTTCCGTACCACCACTATCGGAGAAGCGTATGGCTCCGGGACTCTCGGATGATACCTGCTTTCTTCAATTCTGCCAATTGTTCACGCAGGTCTTCCAAGTCCCCTAAAGGAATATGTCTGACTCTCTCTCTCTCTGAACGGCTTGTCTTCTTGCACACGGATCCGGTGTTGAGTGCTCTTTGCACGCCCTACATCGAATTCACTCTTTGAGAATGCGGCCTGCCATCTCAAGAGCTGAGTCTTGGCTCTTTCTTTCCATTCCAAAGAGAGAGGGATGTTCTTCGGATAGAACTCCTCTACCGGTATCCCATCCTTTTCTTCCCCCACCAAATCCGATGGTGAGACTGGGGTGGCCGTGTTCACCTGGCCCAACAACATCCGAGCCGGCATCTTCACAGATGAGGTGGTTATGTTGCGAATGCTGAGACCTTCCCGTGACTTCTCTGCAACAGCTTAGTTGGAACCACTTCAGGAATTATTTCCACCCCCATTTCTTCTTTCTGGCTGTCAGCCTCAAGGACGATGAAAGGGCCTGGTTGCTTCCAATTAAGCTTTACTGATGCTCTCAAGAAGACTACCTTACCTGGCTGCAACACTTTCTTAATCCGGTCCAAGCGCGAGATCTTTCCCACTCCTTCAGCTGGGGCCTTCTGTTCTTGCACCAGGCGCTGATAGGCTTGTCTCAACATGGGGTGCACACTTGTGGTTGAAGTGTCCTGCTCTTGGACAAGAGGTGTTAACAGTCTTCTGACAAGGTCAGTATTAGTCCTGATGATGAGGGAACTTTTACCAGACCCTGGTGGGCGAGGACAGACCACCGCCAAACTGTCAAAGGTCTCAGCCTCCCCAGCTACAGAGGGGTCGAAGGTCAGTTTGACTGGTAGGGCCCCACTAGCTTGGCAGGGAATTTGTGGGAAGTGGCAGGCTTGCCCTGTTCGCTAGCTTGTATCCACACTCCTTTCTTGTGGAAGTTCTGATCTGGCTTGAGTCTCTGGTTTTCCTTTTTGTTTTTCAGTATAGCCTCCCATGGGTATCCGCAGAACTTTTTCCAGGGGGGGGGGGCATAATTTTACAGTCACCTATGCTCCGCTTCTTTGACAATGTCATGAAGGGGAGGGGCTTAGTCATTATCCCATAAAGCGCAGGCATGTGACCATGATATGCAGCCTCACTGTGCTGATCAAATGTACAGTACAGAGGGTGTACAATATGTGTATATAGAAGAGGTGGATGGTATTGGTATATAGAGGAAGGAAGGTGGGTATATACAGCTCTATATACAGAACAGATTATGTATATCTGTAGTCAGTGATGATGGAGGAATACAGGAAGGAAGATGGGTGTATATAGCTGTATACAGGACAGGACAGATGATATGATCTTTCCTATATCTGGCACCCCCCTTCACTGATCATACCTGTATGCACTGAGATGCCCCCCTCATCTGTATATATGTCAGCCCCCCCCCCCCCCCGTACACAAACAGCCTTCTCCATTCACTTGTACTCACAGCCCCCACTTGTAAGGTCATGGTAGTCTTCCTTCTCCCAAGTCCTGTTTCCACACGTCCCTTTGAAAATACATTACAGGCAGCAAAGCAAACGTGAGGGTGCACATACAGGAAGCAGCCAGAGGTGGCAGGAAAGAGCTCTGTAACTCAGTGACACTGATCTTGCAACAGCTGTGGAGCCGACTCACACAAACACAGAGAGAGTCAGCACAGCTACAGATGCGAGCATGGCAGACCCTTGCCGATTCCAGGGGGGTCACTCGCCCCCCCTTACCCCTATGAGCGAACGCTCATGCAGCCTCCCTCTTCCCGCACAATCCGGATTAGGTCTGGATACTTCAAGATGCCACCATCATGCCGGGTTTTTAACAGGAGGGTGATGGGGTCCAAGGGTTGGGCACCCCTCAAGACATGCTGTGCTCAAATTTCATCCACCTTCCGAGGGTCTAGACCCTTGTTCAGCAAGATTTGGTGTATAATTTTATCCAAACGCCTCATGTACTCCGACAGCTTCTCTCCCACATTTTGGTAAGTGTGCTCCAACTGGTAAATAAGATCAGAAGCTTTCTCTGTGCGCCCAAACACATCTTGCAGAATGTTCAGATAGTCCTGAGCAACACAATCTCGCTTGCTGAGCTTCAAATGGCGAATGGCTTTTGAGGGGTGCCCTTTCAAGCTCTCTGTGATTCTCTGTTTCATGTGGGTCTCAGGAATGTCCCATTCATCCAAGGCTTGTGTGGCCTGGTCCAGCCACTCTTCAAAGCTGTCCTCCCCTGTAGGCACTGGGTTTCTTCCAGAGAAAACAATGAGCTTCCGATACCCAGTTGCCAAGTATGTTGGAGGGTCTCTCAGACATTTTAAAACAAAGTCTTCCAGGGCAGCAAAGAGTTCTGGTCCAATCGTGGCCAGAGGTGATGAGGAGGGAACGTCCTCTCTATTTGATTCAGCTTGACTGTAGGAGGTAGGGCCCTCCTCTGGAACCTTCAGATGGATTACCTAAAGCTCCGTCATGTTAGCCAATTGCACACTGGCACCTTTGAAGTTTTTAGGGATTCCTTGTTTCCACTCTAGTAGTGCATAGGTGCAAGAGGTCCCATGGCCTGTTTTGACAGTAATCACCCACGCCTGCCGGTCTGGGGATAGTGTCTTCGCAGCTTGGCTGATTTGTTCCTCAGCCCGGGCCTCCCCTGGAAGTTTGATCACCACGCTGGATTCTGAGCAGGCACCTTCCTCCTCACACCACTGGATAGCAGCGGCAGGGTCTATCCTGGCGCTTGTAGGTGAGTTGATTGCAAAGCAACAGAATCCCGGGTGACAAGCCCCCACGTGTAGCAAACCCCAGAGGGAGCTACTTTTGTTTGTTTAGTCCGTTACTCTACCTTTCAACCCCAATGAACTGTCCCTGCCCCCCTGGCACACCTAGCAATGTGATTAATGGAATAACTCAGCAGGAATACACAGCACAGTTCTGTTTGTAGTTTACGTAAAGAAAAGTTCAGGTTAACATTAGTCAGTCAGGACCTGTGTAAGTACTCAGAACTTGGTTGAAACAGTTTAAAGAAAACAGTCAGGAACACTATGCAAACAATGAAAGCAATAGGTAATACTATGTACATATTAAATAGACTCCCCAATAACTTTTGGTGTATGTGGGATGCTGTGGCTATAGGGGAACCCCAGGCTGGCCTACAATACCTCTAGTACACACCCAGTGAAATGATCTCAATACCCGTGGTGTGTCCCCTTTAAAAACAACCGTAGTTGCATTTTATTACCTTCACTGGCAGGAGCTCTGTGGACAATATTTGGATGTGGTATTCTATGAAAAGCATTAAAGGTTCTTGGGCAAAGCCCCTTCACCAAATCCTGTACACAGTCAGCAGTCCTCCCCTGAGCGATCGATCGATCTTAGATGCAGGTGTGTCGCAGTGGCATTCAGTCCTTCAGCTGTTGCAGGGTGTCCTTTAGCATGGACAGTCTGTTCCTCTGGGCTGGAGCTGCATTAACAATCTGTTCCTCTGGGCTGGAGCTGCATGAACAAGCTGTTCCTCTGGGCTGGAGTTGCAGGCTGTGTGCCCCTTGGTAGGCCGCAATTCCACACACACAAAGTGCAGGAGATGCTCTCCTAATGGGGTGCAGGCACAAAGAGGCTCGGGCCTAATTTCTCTGTCTTTTTATGTACGCCGTCGTAAGTCCTAATCCGAGCCGTCGTATCTATGCGCCTGATTCTTAGAATCAGTTACACATAGATATCCATTAGATCCGACAGGCGTAAGTCTCTTACACCGTCGGATCTTAACTGCAATTTTTTTTTGACCGATAGGTGGCGCTTCCGTCGAATTCCGCGTCGAGTATGCAAATTAGCTAGATACACGAATTCCCGAACGTATGCGTGGCCGACGCAGTACAGATACAATGTTTACGTTAGGCTTTTCCCAGCGTAAAGTTGCCCCTGCTATATGAAATTTGAAATTTTTACGTCGTTTGCGTAAGTCGTCCGTGAATGGGGCTGGACGTCATTTACGTTCACGTCGAAACCAATGATGTCCTTGCGGCGTACTTTGGAGCAATGCACACTGGGAAATTCCACGGACGGCGCATGCGCCGTTCCGCAAAAACGTCAATCACGTCGGGTCACAGTAGTTTAAAATAAAACATGCCCCCCTGATCCAAATTTGAATTAGGCGAGCTTACGCCGGCCGATTTACGCTGCGCCGCCGCAACTTACAGCACTTGCCCGTCTAAGTTGCGGAGGCGTAACGTAAAGCGGATACGTTACGCCCGCACAAAATTACACCGCTGGATGAGAATCTGGGCCAAAGAGTACAAAGCCACAATGGTAAATCCTGTGCTCATGAGTGAGAGTGATGTTATAAAGGTACAGCAATTCAAAAGGCCAGAACTTAGAAGGAAGACAGGTAAGTCAGTCATAAGCATTTAAGCATGTAGTGCATAATAGCACATTATAGCAGACCTTCAGGTGGCCTAATAAAAAACTCCTTGTACAGTTTACTATCACTTTAATTGTAATCTCTAAAAACGACCTCTGACATTTTGTTACATTTTTCTAGCTCTACTGCTAACCTCACTTTGGCCTGGACCAGGTTGGGAAATATATTGACAGTGCGGTCTGGGGAGAGGTCATTTATCTACAGGGTTTAGTGGTTGTCTCACGTGATCTTCATAATGTTTTGGTATAGTGGTCCATAGACCCAGCTGCAACATCAATTATAATCTCTGAAACTGACCTCTGCAATCTTGCTTTACTTTCCTAGTTCTTCTGCCAACCTGACTTTTGCCTTGGCCAAGTTAGGAAAGATATTGACAGCGTGGGCTGGGGAGAGGTCATTGATCGCCTTACCATTGATTGCAGTTCTCTTCCAATATGTCCTCAACCACAGGAGAAAGATTCAGCAGTGTATCATAGCATATTGCTGCCTTATGGCCTGGGCTACTAGGTTTATTCAATCAGATATATATGTAGGGGAAATATTGCTTTAGCTAACCTTAAAGCGGAGGTCCACCCTTAAAAAAAAAATTGCCAAAAAGGCTACAAAAAAATTATATATATAAAAAAAAAATTCTTATACTTACCAGAAGTGGCTGTTACTAGGCAGATCTCCTAATCTGCCACGTTTTTGTCCGCGGTGGGTCCTCTTTCTTCTCCTTGTCACGCTGCCTCCTGGGAAATGGGGAGTGGTGTCTTCTGGGACCTTGTGTGTGTCCCAGGAGACATCCGCCCATTCACATAGCGCCGCGTGGCTTGCGCATGCGCAGTAGGGAATCGGGCAGTGAAGCCGCAACGCTTCACTTCCTGATTCCCTCACCGAGGATGGCGACGGGGCAGCCGAGACCCGAGTGATTGCTCGAGTTTGGCAACCTGGACAGGTAAGTCCCTTTTTTTTTTTTTTTAAGCCGGACCTCCACTTTAAGGCCTTGATTCACTTTTCTTTTTTTATATACCACCCTTGTAAGTGGCAAAGTAGTGTGCAATAATGACACTGTGTGATTGTGTGGCTACAGCTTTAAAATGGCTGTAAAGATGAAGACCCCTTTCACATTGGGGCCACGGCCGTGTTAGCGCTAAAGCGTCGCTCGTTTTAGCGGTGCTGTAGCTCTGTTTAAGCATACCTTTTGGCCGCTAGCGGGGCGCTTTCAACCCCAAAGAAGAGGTTAAGAGCGCTCATGTTGCAGCTCTTCCGAAGCTCTTTTCATGCGCTTTGGATGTGCAGGCCATTCATTTCAATGGGCAGGGCGTTTTAGGAGCGCTGTATACAGCGCACCCAAACAGCCCCAAAGATGCTGCTTGCAGGACTTTTCCTAACGTCCCACAATCGCACTGCCCCTGTATGAAAAGTCACACTGACATGACTGAGAATGGTTTTCAGGTGCTTTACAGGTGCTATTTCAAGAGCCTCAGTGTGAAATGAAAGGGGTCTAAAGGTTGTTTACCCTTTCATGTGCAACTCCCTACCCCCTCCCCCCAAATAGTTACCCGAGCCCAATCTCAATTCAGCATTGTGCCCGAGAGCACCAGCGCTGCTCTCTCTCTCTCTCTCTCTCTCTCTCTCTCTCTCTCCAGCTCTCCTTTTAGGCTCAGAGATAGCAGTGAAAGCCATTGGCTCCTGCTGCTGTCAGTCAAAACCAGTGAGCAGATTGTGAGGGTGGGGCCAAACTACACTGTGGATTGAGCCTGCACATTTGCTCCAATAGCAAGCACTTGCTATGGGGGGCAGACACTGAGGAGAAGCAGAAAGTGCTAGCGGGGGAACCCACAAGAGGGGTCATTATAACATGTTTGTTATTAAAAAAGCCAATGAAATAGATGAATATGCTGAGACAACATGTGGACTAAATCAAATGTTATTTGTATATTCTCAGTATACAGGCACACATATTACTATTTTCTTGTTTAGTTGGGTATGTAAACTATGTACAGAAGAAAGGGTATAAAAATTTAAAATAAAAAGTGAAAAATAAAGTCTAAATGTATCACTTCTTGCCTCTTTATTGAGCACACCATGCACTCACAGAGCTGTAAACACCCGATCTCAAATCCAATCCATGTGAAACAGAGTCTGTATGATCAAATGAATCAAGTCAGTTTTTCCTGACAAGCAGAGGATCCTCTCCAGCACAGACAGGGTTGATAAAATGTCTCATTGTTCATTCTTGTCAGGAAAAACAGCTTGATTAACTTTTTCATTTTTTATACCATTTCTATATTGTTTACTTTTGCACTGTCTTCAGCATATCACGTGAGAGACAACGGGGTTGCGCTTGTTTGTGTTCTCTTCCTGTCTACATGATGTAAAGCCATAATAAAGATATCCTTCATGAAAGTAAATGTGTTCTCTGCATACAACAAGCTTCAACTGCATGATTCAATAACCTGCTAATAGGTTAAGGGTCCCGGGCACCCAGCACCACCCAGGCATACCCAGAAAACCCAACAGCACCCAGGCATCCAGGCTCTGCTGAGAATTCTGAAAATTGGTAAGTACTGTACACAAACTGATGAAAGATGGAAAGCAGTTTAGATGTGAAGTTTGCAATTGCAAAGCTAAACAATGCCAATTACCAGCTGTGGAAGTTTATACAAAGTGTTTCTCACTAAGGATGCCTTGTGGCGAGTGCTGAATACAGACAGACCCACAAACGTAGAGATGGAGGACTAGGATAGGAAGGACAGACAGGCAAAAGCAATTATAAGCTTACTAGTGAAAGATGACCAGCTTATCCACATAAGAACAGAGAAAACAGCCAAAGGTATGTGGACTTCATTACAGAAACTGCATAATCGTTAAAGTTTAAACAGCAAACTGTTTTTGCTATGAAAGTTATACAAGATGAGACTTAAAGAAGACCAGCAAATGTGTGACCACGTAAAAGCTATACTAGAGATCAAAGAGCAACTGCGCACCATCAGAGAGCACATCAAAGATAACCATAGTGTTGCCCTGCTCATTTGCAGTCTTCCAGAGACATATACTGCTCTTATTAATGCTTTAGAAACCAGACCCAAGCAGTACCTGACACTGGAATATGTCAAAGGCAAGTCAAAGCAATTACAAAGGAAACTACAGACACATCATGGAGTGGCACCATTAAAGTGACACCGAGCGGCAAGCCACGCAACTGGGGCATAGACTCAGGTGCGCCAAGCAACATGACCAGCGATGAGACTTTCTCACAAACATTGATTACAGTGCAAAAGACAATGTTTTCCTGACAATGCCTCGTAAAATGCTCATGAAATGCAAGTGCTGTACTGAAGCAAAAGCCACATGTGCTCCCCTTCCACAAGCATCTCAAAGAAAGACCAGCACTCCCTGCAGCTCATACACATTGACGTATGCGGTCCAATGAAAACTCCCACGTCAGGCGGGAACAGCTATCTACTGACTTTCATTGATGACTATTCCAGGTACACAACTACTTATCTGATGAAACACAAGAATGAAACAGAGAAACTTCAAGAGTTTGTTGCAATGTCTAGCAACAAAGGAACCAGGAATAATACGCACCGACAATGGGGGAGAATACATAAGCAAAGAAGTGGCCTCATACCTGAAGAGACAAGGAATAGTACACCAGATAACCACACCATACACTCCTGAACAAAATGGTGTAGCAGAAAGGAAAAATGGCACTCTTATAGAAATGGCCAGATGCATGTTGTCAGATGCCAACCTACCTCACAAATACTGGAGAGAAGCAGCCATGACTGCAACCTACCTACAGAACAGATTACCCTCAAGAGCCACTAAAAGTACTCCATTTGAAATGTGTCATGGATCAAAGCCTAGCATAGGGTACAGAGTATTTGGATGTAAAGCATATGCCTATATTCCAAGTGAAAAGCAATCCAAGCAGATCTACAGATCTGCTGGGAGTGAATATGGCCGAAAAGTTAGAGATATTTTTGAATTAGGTAACGGGAGGAGGGTCCAGAGGTAGACATAGTCAGCAATAAACATATTCCAGAGGGTAGTATTGGGGCATTAATGGTAGGTTGACTAAAGCACATAAACCAGAGGTAAGTATAATAACAAGTCCTTATTTGCAATCTTAGAACACCCAATAAGAGGACAGTATGTGACCGGTCTAAACTATGTGGCATGTTCATCAATGACAGGAGCCTGGCGGACAAGATGGGTGAACTAGAGATACTGTTGAACAAGGATTTAGATTTTGTGGGAATTTCTGAGACTTGGTTCAACAGCTCTCATGATTGGCTGGCAACCATTCAAGGGTATTACCTTTATCGCAGGGATAGAGAGGGTAAAAAATAGGATTTTAAACTCACCATAAAATCTTTTTCTCTGAGTTCATGGACGGACACAGCCTTAATCTTGACATGAGGTATTAGCCTTCCTTTAGGAGTGACTAGGCAGAAACTTATAGTAAATGTTAGGCCCCGTACTCACGACCAAACATGTCTGCTGAAACTGGTCCGCAGGCCAGTTTCAGCAGACATGTTTGGTCGTGTGTGGGCGCGAGCGGGCCGAATTCCAGCAAACATTTGCCCGCCGGGCCTTTTCCCAGCGGACAAATATTCCTGGACTTGTTTTAAAACAGTCCGCTGGAATCCTGCCCGCTCGGACATGTACGGTCGTCAGTACAGACCTACCGTACATGTCCAGGCGCCCGCCGTCCCTCGCATGCGTCGAATGACTTCGACGCATGCGTGGAAGCATTTTAAAGGCGGCCCGCCCACGTCGCTGCATCATTGTCGCGGCGACACCGCGTCATCGACGCGGCGACACCGCGGACACGCCCCGCGTATTGTTTACGCGCAGACTTCTGTACGATGGTGTGTACAACCATCGTACAGAAGCCCTCTGGCAGACATGTATGGTGAAAACGGTCCGACGGACCGCTTTCACCATACATGTTTGGTCGTGAGTACCCGGCCTTAAACTTATCATACACACCCTACAGCCCCGCCCAGGGCAAAATAGTGCTCCTCTACTGAGGAGTTGCAACTCTAAACAGCCACCTGCAAAACTTTGCGCCCGAAAAGAAGAATCCGAAGATGCTCTCACATCAACCTTGTAGAATTTAGTGAAAGTGTGAATGGACGACTAGGTCACCACCTTACACACCTGGGAAACAGACGCTTGATGTCGGAAAGCCCAGGAGGCACCAATTGCCCTGGTCGAATGCCCTGTGAGAGGAAAGGGGGGTGCCCGACCCTTTATGGCGTAAGCCTGAATCACTATGTGTCGGATCTACCTTGAAATGGTGGCCAACGAGACCGCTAGGCCATTCTTGGGATCAGCCACTGAAACAAACAGTGAGTCTGACCTCCGGAACGGAGCAGTAGCAGATAAGTATACTCTCAGAGCTCGGACAACGTCCAAGGAATGTAACGCCGCCTCTCTAGGGTGGGACGGATGAGGACAAAGGATGGAAGTACAATGTCTTCATTGAGATGGAAAGCCGAGACGACCTTAGGTAGAAAAGAAAGCCGCGGGCGCAGCACCACCTTATAATTGTGCAAGATCAGATAAGGAGCCTTGCATGACAAGGCTGCCAGCTCAGAAACTCGTCTAACTGACGTAACCGCCACCAAAAAGACCACCTTCTGAGAAAGTGTCAACAAGGGAATCTCCCTAATCTCTTCGAACGGTGGTTTCTGAAGCACTGAGAGAACCATGTTTAAGTCCCACGGAGGTAGCGGAGGGCCGACTGGAGGGGCCACATGCCAAACCCCCTGTACAAATGTTCTCACTAGAGAGTGAGTCGCCTGGGGTCGCTGAAAGAATACAGCCAGGGCAGAAATCTGCTCCTTAATCGTACTTAACACAAGCCTTTGGTCCACTCCACGCTGTAAGAACAGCAGGACTCTGGACACCAAATAAGTCTGTGGATTCCACTTAATTTCCTCACAAAGGGCTAAGTAAGCTTTCCAAGTGCGATGGTAAATCCTCCTAGAGGATAACTTCCTAGCCTTCCTCATGGTAGGAATCACAGAATCCGATAGGCCCCGGTACCTGGCTTTCAATAGCCATGCCGTTAAAGCCAGCGACTGTAAAGCAGGATGCAGTATGGGACCTTGTGACAGTATCTCCACGTACTAGATCGGCGTACCAAGGACACCAAGGCCAATCCGGAGCAATTCAGATCATTGAAATCCCCTCTGCCTCCACTCTGCGAAGCAGATGAGGAAGGAGCTTTGCGCATCTGTCGCGTCTGCCCATGGGTCTCTTGACCTGGCCACAAACCTCAATACCTTCCGATTGAGTCGAGACGCCAGGAGATCTACGTCTGGCGTGCCCCATCTTTGGCCAAGGAGCTGAAACACATCCAGGTGCAGAGACCATTCTCCTTGGTCCAGCATCTGGCGACTCAGGTAGTCCGCCTGCCAGTTTTCCAGGCCCGGAATGTATATGGCCGACAGGGCCGGTACGCTCCTTTCTGCCCACCAGGATGTGAGCGACTTCTGATGCTGCAGCCGAGCTTCTTGTTCCTCCTTGATGGTTGACATATGCCACCACTGTGGCGTTGTCCGACTGGATCCTGACTGGACACCCTTGTAGCCTCTGAGACCATGTGGAGAGGCACAGCCTGATCGCCCGAAGTTCCAGGACATTGATAGGCAAGTGGGAATCCTCCACAGACCAGTGACCCTGGGTCGACTGAACCCCCCAGACTCCCCCCCAACCCGTAAGGCTGGCATCCGTCGTGATGACTATCCAGTGATAAGGAAGGAACGACTTCCCAACAAAAGTGCCGGTGAGGTGAGCCACCAAACTAGGGAGGTCCTGACCTGGTGGCTCACCCAGATTTGATAATCCAGGGATGATGGGCACTTGTCTCCCATCTGGACAGAATTTCCTTCTGTAGCACTCACGTGTGAGATTGCGCATATGGTACTGCCTCGAAAGAGGCCACCATGAGGCCCAGGACTCACATGCAAAAGCGGAGTGACGACCATTTCTGGGATGTCAACTGCCGCACCGCAGCCCGGAGGGTCTGCAATTTTTCCACAGGGAAGAAAACCTTTTCCTCTGAGGAGTCCAGAATCAACCCCAGATATACTAGGCGTTGAGTCGGTACCATTACTGACTTCTGAATGTTCAGTACCCAAACAAAGTGTCGGAGGGTTTGACAGGTTATAGGTATTTTTACCTCTATTTCTGAGGCTGAAGTGGCCCTCAGAAGCAGGTCGTCCAAGTAACCCACGATAGCGATGCCACGTTGTCTTAGTAGGGTGAGAATAAGGACAAGCACCTTGGTGAACACCCTTGGTGCCGATGCCAGGCCAAAGGGGAGAGCCACAAATTGATAGTGGTCTTCCCCAACCGCAAAGCACAGATATCTCTGATGCCTTGTGGATATGGGGACATGTAAGTAGGTGTCACTGATGTCCAGGGATGCCAGAAAGTCCCCCGGCTGGAGAGCAGTGACGACAGAGCAAATCGATTCCATCCGGAATCTTTCTACCTTCACAAAGCAATTGAGGTCCAGAATTGGACGAACGCCCTCCTTTTTTGGTACTATGAAGGTTGGAGTAAAACCCCCTGAAACCGTTCTTGTACTGGGACAGGATTAACCAACCCGCGTTCCAGCAGGCCCTGAACTGCCCCAAAAAGGGCTTCCCGACGAGTCGGTTGTAGGTGGAGGTTGGGAGGGAATAAATCTGTTTAGTGGGCAAGATAGAAATTTTATCTTGTACCCTGAAGAGACTACCTCGCAAACCCACCGGTCGGGGACCTGAAATGTCCACCGGGTCGCGAATTCGCAAAGTTGTCCCCCCACCTGAGAGATGGGTGGGGGCAAACCTTCATGCGGACGCAGTTTTGTTTGCAGGTTTGTTGGGTTTGCGAAACCTGGGACGTTTCTGTCCCTGAGCAGGCGCCTTATAGGCCTGAGGTCTTTTACCTGACGCACCGGGCGGGCGGAAAAAACGCTTGGCTCTTTCCCCTTTTTGGATTGTGAAAGCAGCGTGCCCTTACCTCCTGTGGCATCTTTAATAATGTCATCCAGGGAAGCTCCAAAAAGTCTGTCACCCTTAAAGGGCAGGTCCATCAGGGCTTTCTTGGAAGATTGGTCCGCAGACCAATTCTTTAACCAAAGTAGACGGCGTAACACCACCGCATGGCTTGAAGCCCTGGCCAGCAGAGGAATCGTGTCCAAGGCTGATTCTCAAATGAATTTTAGGCCCTGTACCAGTATCAGCGAGGGCTACCTCGTCCAGTAAAGCCTGACATGCTTCTAACCCATCGAGCAGCATTTTTGCCCATTTCTTGATTGTCTGAGACACCAGGGCCCCAACTATGGTTGGGCGTACCGCCGAACCTACTACTGTGTATAGGGCTGCTGCTTTTGTCAGCTCTTTCGTTTGAGTAGTCAGCAGCGTGTCTCTGTCTGACTGTGTCGTTTAAATAATAAAGATGGCCCCCGCTCTGACACTAGAGGCCAACAGCGCTGAGGCCACAAAAGTATGGCCACCAGTGTTATGCATAAATACATAGTGGGGCTACAAGAAAATGCCCGCTGAACGGCATCTAGAGGCCCTGACCTCGTGAGGCAAGCGGCAGTATGGCCCTACAAACCGATGCAAGTGTAACACCCCAGGAAGTAAAACCTGCAGAAATCACCAAAAGTATGGCTGCCGAGCATCAATAGAGGCCAATACAATGCGGCTACAAGAACATGGCTGCCAGTGTAAGATGTAACACCCCAGGAGGTAAACATGCAGAAATTACCAAAAGTATGGCCACCGAGCGTCAATAGAGGCCAATACAATGCGGCTACAAGAACATGGCCGCCAGTGCAAGTACAAACAATACAGCATGGATCACAGGGAAAATAGTTGCCGACAGCATGGAGCAGGACACAGGTAAGCAATCTCTCTTGGCACTTATACACTGATTTAGTGAACGTACATTGTTCCCCTCAGATGAAGCTCCCCAGGGGAACCCCCACCCCAGCAGCTAGCTCAGAGAGCCTAGGGAGGAGGGGAGGGAGGGGAGAAGGGAAGCATAGAGCCATTTACTCACCTCTCCAGGGATGCCCAGCTCTGTCTTCCTGCCGAAGCAAGATGGTAACTACTTACCCTTCCTGGGGGTTTATGCTGGAAGCATCCTAGACAGACCATCTCCAGCATGGTAACGGAGGTGACTGTCGGCCTGGCTGCTGCGACTCGGCCCTCTAGACTGGTCATATGCATGCCCTGGAGCGTATAGCTTACCGGCCACACATAGAGCGACGGGCATGTCGTGGACGACCCAGTGTGTAGCTATGGTCGGAACACGCTCGATGGCCAGAAACTGGGGGGAACAACAAGGATCTGGGATGCAGCCCGTCACCCAGTCGGCAGTTGATTGAAGATCACAGGAATGATTAAAAACTTAAATAAAATCCCGAAAGGAGCCATGTCTTCTCCTTAACTAGGCAGAAAAAAAAACTGATCTGCGAGATGCAGAGAGAGGGGTTATACCCAGAGGGCCGCCCCCCTGGGCGGGGCTGTAGGGTGTGTATGATAAGTTTAACATATACTTTAAGTTTCTGCCTTGTCACTCCTAAAGGAAGGCTAATACCCACTATGTCAAGATTAAGGCTGTGTCCGTCCATGAACGAAAGAGAAAAGGGGGAGGGGTATGCCTAGATCAAGAATAATGTACAAGTGAATGTGAGAGATGACATCAATAAAGGGAGCTAGGGAGGACGTGACATCCTTATGGGTAGAGCTCCAAAGGGATAAAGCTAAGGGGAAAATAATACTGAGAGTATGCTATATGCCCCCTAACCTGAGGGAGGAGGGGGAGACAGACCTCGTATCACAAATTGGATTAGCAGCAAGGATGGGAAGTGTTATCATAAAGGGGATTTTAATTATCAAGACAGACTGGGCAGAGGGAACCATGCATTCGTCTAAGGCTCGCCAGTTCCTAAATGTCTTGCAGGACAATTTCATGGGTCAGATGGTAGACGCACCAACTAGAAACAAGGGGCTAGATTCACGTAGCTGCGCCCCTTCTTCGTACGGCAGCGCAGCGTATCGTATTTACGCTGCGCCGCCGTAAGTTTGAGAGGCAAGTGCTGTATTCACAAAGCACTTGCCTCGAAACTTACGGCGGGGTATCGTAAATGGGGCCGGCGTAAGCGCGCATAATTCAAAAGATGAGGGGGGCCTGTTTTATTTAAATTATGGTGACCCGCGTTTTTTACATTTTTTACGAACGCCGCATGCGCCGTTCGTGAAAGAATCCCAGTGCGCATGCTTGAAATTCCGACGCAAATCGTCATTGCTTTCGACGTGAACGTAAATTACGTCCAGCCCTATTCGCGAACGACTAACGCAAACAACGTAAAAAATTCAAATTTCGAGGCGGGAACGACGTCCATACTTAACATAGGCTGCGCCACCTAATAGCAGGAGCAACGTTACGCCGAAAAAGCCTTACGCAAACGACGTAAAAAACTACCGCCGGGCGCACGTACGTTCGTAAATCGACGTAACTAGGTAATTTGCATATTCTACGCCGAAAACAACGGAAACGCCACCTAGTGGCCAGCGTGAGAATGCACCCTAAGATACGACGGCATAATAGAATTACGCCAGTCGGATCTTAGGCTAATATCGGCGTATCAAGCTTTCTGAATACAGAAAGTAGATACGCCTGCGCAGCTTTGAATTTAAGCGGTGTATCGATGGATACGCCGGCGTAATTCTTTGCTGAATCTAGCCCTTGCTGTTACTAGATCTACTGATTACCAACAATACAGACCAGATCATGGATGTGGAAATACAGGGAAATTTAGGAAACATCGATCACGGGTCAATTGGCTTCAGTATAAATCACACAAATAGGAAACACAAGGGGGACACAAAAACACTGACATTTCATGTAGCGCCGCCTTACTTTCACTATGAGCACTACGCTAAAGTTAGTGGGGAATGGGCGAGTTATTTTGCTCCCATTCATAATTTGTTAAATTTGGGCTGCTGTCATTCCTGAACTGTCCTGTAGGTCAGTCTGCGCTCCAGGGGAGCCGATTGCACCCCTGGGCGACAGTTGGCGCTAGAGGGGTTCTGGCAGAGCCGCTTTCCCCAGCAGCCAATTAGAGGAGTTTTCCCTCGCGGGGCATGCTGGGGGAGAGTATATCTGTGACAGACGCCATTTTCTTTAGTTCTTCGCAGGTTCCAGGTGCGGCACCCACCTTTAGGGTGTGCGCATCCAACGGACCCAGGCGATATGGCCTTCCAGGCTGGGGTCGCATGCTACGCAGAGCTCCATGTTGCTGAAAGGGGCCCCAGTGACTTGCTGGGTCCCCGGCTCTATTGAAGAGATCCCAAGCTATGTGGGGGATCGGTTCAAGGAAAACCCAGAGGCAGGTTATCTGAGGGGCTTGAACGAACCATCGGGGATCTGGTGACCGGGACATTGACAGGTACACTTCAGCTGTCACACGGTGACCCTAATCTAATCTACTGGGAGGATTCGCTCAATCCATTTAGCTCATCCAAGTACTAAGCCTGTGGCAGAGGTTCCTAGAGCCAGGTCTGTGGCAGAGACCTGTTCCTCCAAACAATCTTAAAGTGGCGCTTCGGCTGCCAGGCTCGTGGCAGGAGTCTGTCTGGAGGCACTTCACCCACTCTGGCTAGAGTGGTGACGAACCGTATCTACTACTACTGAGTGCAGGATTGCTCTCTCTCTTTTCCAGGCCTGATACTGCAAAGTTCTCTATTGCTTCATCAACCTTTTCTCTCTACCTCATGTTGATGTTGGCCATGTTGGGCCGAGAATAAAGCATTCAGAAAACCTTCACTTATTGTCTGGACATTCGCTCACTAATCTACTCATCAACTTCACCCCTAGACAACGGTAAGAGGTAACTTAATATGCCGATCCCAACAACAACCAGCGGCTCCTGAGGGGGTAGTGCTACATTCAAAAGAGCCAACTTTCTTAAACTACGAACCTTGCTAGAAAATATAAATTGGGATAAAATCTTAGAAACAAAGAACACGAAGGAGAGATGGGTTTGCTTTAAGAGAATATTAAATAAAGGCATTAGCCAGGGCATCCCATTGGGAAATGCATTTAAAAGAGCTTAACTCTAATATAAAGCTGCATATAAAAGCAAAGAAGAAGGCCTTCAAAAATACAAAGCTGAGGGATCATCATCAGCATTCAGAATTTACAAAGAATGCAACAAGATATGTAAGGATGCAATTAGGGCACACTGTGTTTCTAGCACACGAAAGACACATAGTGGAGGGGAGCAAAAAAAAAAAAATCCCAAGAAATTCCTTAAGTATATAAACAGTAAAAAAGGGAGGACAGACCATATTGGCCCCATAAAGAATGAGGAAGGACATCTGGTTACAAAGAATGGGGAGATGGCGGAAGGTATTAAATGTATTCTTCTCCTCAGTCTTCACGAGAGGACCGGGGGGCTTCAGTAACCAAAACTGCAGTGCTTGTCCTAATGACACATCACAGGAAGCACCCTCATGGCTAACAGAGGCCAGAATTAGAAATAGACTTGAGAAACTTAACATTAATAAATCACCGGGGCCAGATGGCTTGCACCCGAGGGTACTTAGGGAACTCATTCAAGTAATTGACAGACCATTGTTCCTAATATTTACTGACAGTCTACTGACTGGAATGGTACCAGATGATTGGAGAAAAGCCAATGTAGCACCAATATTTTAAAAAGGGCCAAAATACATCACTGGAAATTACAGACCAGTTAGTGTAACATCAATAGTATGCAAGCTTTTGGGGGGGATGATAAAGGACTATATACAAGATTTTAGTAATGAAAACAGCAGCAGTAATCATAATCATTAGCAGTAATCAGCATAGATTCATGCCAAACAAATCTATTAACCTTCAATGAGGAGGTGAGCTGCCATCTAGATAAAGGAAGGCCCGTAGTTGTGGTGTATCTGGATTTTGCAAAAGCATTTGACACATTTGCCCTTAAATGTTTACTGTACAAAGATCCGTTGGCATGCACCATAGTGTGAGTACATGGATTGAATACTGGCTACAAGGGCGAGTTCAGAGGGTGGTGATAAATGGGGAATACTCGGAATTGTTTAAGGGTGGGAAGTGGGGGCCCCCAGGGTTCTGTGCTGGGACCAATCCTGTTTAATTTGTTCATAAACGACATGAAGGATGGGGTAAACAGCTTAATCTCTAGATTTGCGGATGACACCAATAACTTCTTCGCAGGATGTGAAAACCTTGCAAGAAGATCTGAACAAACTAATGGGGTGGGCAACTACATGACAAATGAGGTTCACTGTAGAAAAATTTAAAATAATGCATATGGGTGGCAAAAATATGAATGCAATCTACTCACTAGGGGTAGAACCTTTGGGGGAATCTAGGATGGAAAATGACCTGGGGTTGTAGTAGATGATAGGCTCAGCAAGGGCATGCAATGCCAAGCTGCTGCTAACAAAGCAAACAGAATATTTCCATGCATTAAAAATGGAATTAACTCCAGGGATCAAGTAAAAATTCTCCCACTCTGAAAGACTTTGGTCATCTGGAGTATGCTATCCAGTTCTGGGCACCAGTCCTCAGGACGTTGTACTGGAAATGGAACGAGTACAAATAATGGCAACAAAGCTAATAAAGGGCCTGTAGGATATTGGTTATGAAGAGAACTGAGAACTGAACTTACTCTCTCTGGAGAAGAGTCCCTTGAGAGGGGATATGATTTCCATTTACAAATACCATACTGGTGACCCCACAATAGGGATAAAAAAAATTGTGTGAGTTAAATAAGACACGTGGTCACTCACTAAAATTAGAAAAAAGAGGTTTAACCTTAAACTATGTAGAGGGTTCTTTACTGCAACAGCGGCAAGGATGTGAAATTCCCTTCCACAGGTGGTGATTTCAGCGGGGGGCATCAATAGTTTAAAAAAACTATTAGATAAGCACCTGAACGTCCGCAACATACAGGGATATACAATGTAATACTGACATATAATTACACACATAGGTTGAACTTGATAGACTTGGGTCTTTTTTCAACCTCACCTACTATGTAACTATGTAAGCTGGAGAACAGAGCCATATAGGGCATTCTAGTAGACTACAGTGAGCAAATCCTACACCCAAAGACTGACAAAGGGACAATAAGCAATAGTGTTTATTTTGATGGGAGCACATCACCAGAAACACAGATCCCTGAAATCTGTGAAGTGAATATACCAAGCAGACCAGAAGAAAGGGTCAACCAAAGCAAACCTGTGCAGGAGTCAGAGTAAGAGTTGGAACTCACAATGCCTAAATCAAGTTCCCCACCAGATCCTGCTGAACTGCCTGAAAGCAGAAGATCCACTCGGACTACAAAGGGGATACCACCTCGCAAGCTGTCATACACTGTCAAAACACACAGCATACTTGAACCAACATCCTGTTAAGACATAGAAAAACTGCCAAAACATGAAGCCGATAAATGGAGAAAAGCAGTAGAAGAAGAATTAAAGTCACTTCAGGAAAATAAAACCAGGACACTCGCAGAGCTCCCTCCTAACTGCAAAACTATGGGACGTGAGTGGACATTCAAAGTAAAGTCAGACAGAGAAGGGAATATCCACAAATACAAAGGTAGACCTGGTTGCAATATGATGTGCGCAAACACAGGAGACTGATTGGGGCCTGCTTGTTGGGGTTGAGAATAATCATCCTGTGCCCTTTTTTTTTTCTGGTCCCTTCCTCCATCTGTTTTCTTTTAAAACTAAGATCCCCCCCTGTTTTTGGCACTGTTTAAATCAGACTGATAAAATATATGGGAGTGCTACTAAAAGGGAAGTGAACAGATCTTGTTTGAGATTATGTGTGATTGACGCCGTAGGGTGAGACCCTGCAGGTTTTTTTTCCCTTTTTCTTCTTTCGGACAATTCTGTGGACGACCCGCAATTGAAACTGGATCTAAAGACACTGAACATTGAACAGTAATCCTTACCGTATTTCGAAACAGAAGATCAGGGGGTCAGGTAAGGGGAGACAGGAAAAGGGAGAGAGTGGTGAGTACCTCCCCTAGTACTACGGCCCAGACCTATATTTTTCTTTTTGTTTCGGAATGTATTTTTCTCTTTGCGGAACCCCTAGAAGTGTATCTTTGTTTTTCGTTGGATATAAATGAACTGAACCGTGCTAAGACCAGCACCCCACTGTAGAGGAATCTAAAAACAGGAACTGTTATAGGAATACTCCACTCGTGTGTTTCAAAGGCGGTCCACAAATTATAAGGGGAAAGGAGAGAAGGGGAAAAGGAAGAAAGAAAAAAGCACTGAGAGAAAAGTAAAAGAAGAGAAATATAAGTGGAAAACCAGCAGTGTGGGGGATCAGAGGTATGCTCCCCTCTCTTCCCCTGCGTCCCCCCTCTCCCCCCCCTCTTTTTTTGGGGGATGATAGGCAGCATGAGGTGAAGATCAGGTAGAGGAGGAGCTGTGGCGAAGTCACCCCGGTCAAGCTTAAGTCCTGGCCCTATGACTAAATATGTGACACTGGGGGTAAGTGGAAATAACCAGGCCATAGAAAAACAATAGAATACCAAGGGGTGGCAAAGTGAAGTAAAGGAGAAAAAAGAGAAAAAGGTGCAAAATAAAATAGCCCTAGAAATAAGCACACACATAGACTCCCGTGAAGAAATAGAAGTGGAAATAGAGGAAGAGACAGTAAAAGAAGCGGGACAACAACATAGAAAAGATCAACTTCCAACGAAATATGATATGGAAAATATGTTTGCAGTTTTGGAGAAGTCATTGAAGAATATAGAAAGCTTGCTGAAAAAAGAAATAGCCATAATCCATAACGATGTGGGACATATACTCACAAGAGTGGAAAATTTGGAAAATAAAGAAGATATTCATACAATTACAATAAAAGAATTAAAGGGGGAAATAAGAACTTTAAGAACAGAACAGCGAGAACAAGCATACAGAATGGAAGAACAAGAAAATAAAAACAGGAGAAAGAATTTGCGATTTAGGGCTCTTTCACACGTCCGCTCCGCCTGTCCGTTCATTACAAGTCCGTTAACGGACTTGTAATGAATCCCTATGGGAACGCGTCCATTAGCGGATGGAGCATCCGCTAGCGTCCGCGTCCGTCGGGATCCGGTTTTCGGACGGAAGAAAACCCTATTTTTCATCCGTCCGGCGGAACGGAACTGATGCAGACGGACAGACGGTCCGTCTGCACCCGGTTCCCCATAGGGCAGAGCGGAGCTGAGACAGGGCGGTCCCTGCACAGTGTGCGGGGACCGCCCTATCCGCCGAGAGCTCAGCGGGGATCCCCGCTGAGCTGACGGAGCGGACACAAAAACTGAAAGGACGTGTGAAAGAGCCCTAAGAGGAATCCCGGAAAACCTTTAGGAAGAAGACTTGACAGAAATAGTGGGGAAAATTTTTAACCCACTATTAGGGAAGCAAGAAGTAAATAGTATAAAACTAGAAGGAGTCTACAGAATAATAAGACCTATGGGAATCCCAGTAGAAAGTCCAAGGGACATAATAGTAAGATTTGAGAGACTAGAGGAAAAAAATGAAATATGGAGAAATATGAAGGGAAAACCCCAAATAAAATATGAAGGAAAACTTTTACAAATCTTTCCGGACATATCGCAAGATACTCTAAAAAGAAGGCGAATGTTAAAACCTCTGTTGCAAACTCTACAAGAGCATGAGATCCAATATAATTGGGGATTCCCTGCATGTCTGATTGGAAGGAAAAATGGACATATAGTAAAACTTAGGTTCGTGGAAGAAGTTCAGGAGTTCTGTGGAAAATTGGAAATCCCAGTGCCAGAGGCTTTTAGGGGAAGAAATATCAGACAACAAGAGGGAACACAGGATGAATAAAATTGGCACTTGATCCCTAGGAGAAAGACATAGGTAGGAAATAATGGAGTGTTAGTGAGAAGAGGGGAGAGAAAGAGAGAGGGGAGAATAGGAAAGGAATTTTATAAGGGGAAGTAATGGGGGCGGGAGGTAGGGAGAAGAGAAACAGAAATGGATATTAAAAAGGGGTAGGGGAAAGAAGGGGGAAAAAAAAGGTGGCGGAGACCTGATCTTCCGGAGAGCTCTCGAGCCACCTCCATATATAAAGGAGGTAGGCAATAGCGCCAGACAGTACACCACCTCAGAGTAAGCCAGGGGGGCCAGGTAGGCCATAGAAACCTGTTTAAGACCATGGGTCCAAAACATCTGAAGAGAGGGAGGGGATTGGGGAGGGGGGAAGGGGGGAAGGGGGAGGAAAAATGGTTGGTCCAAAAAAGAAAGAGAAGAAAAAAGAATTCCCAAGTGATCTGCTGTCTCCAAACAAGGGGGAACAAGAAAAATAGTTTGTCCAAAAGAGAAGGAAAGCAGAGAATTTCCGGTTGACCTGCTGTCCCCAGAGTCGCCCGGTGCAAAACAGGGCCTGGGGTCTCTTCATCCCTGTGCAAATGGAAGAAGGGAAGAAAAGTGGAAAAGAATGGACTCGATAAAATTTATAACATACAATGTTAGAGGGTTAAACTCCCCACAGAAGCGACATATGGTGCTACGGGAATTAGAAAGAAAAGGTGCAGAAATAATATTTTTACAAGAAACCCATCTGGCTTTAGATGGCAATATCAAATTATATTCTAAGAAGATCCCTATATGGTATTACTGAGATTCACCCACAAAAAGGGCAAAAGGGGTGGCAATTGGCTTTGGAAATAACATTGACTTCAAGATAGACAACAGAAAGGTCGACCCTGAAGGTAGATTCCTGTTCCTGAGAGGAACTATATCAGGCATAAAATACACCTTAGCAAATGTATACTGTCCCAAAAAGCATCCTAAAAAATATTTCCTAGAAATCTTAAAGGAACTAGGTGAATTTAAAAAAGGCTACCTAATATTGGCTGGAGATTTAAACTTTACTATGGACAGCAAATTAGACTCCACTTCTGGGGCTGTAGATAAAGAAAAAAAAGGTATGAAGAAGAGTAAAAGGAAAACTATTTGAACAGCAACTAGAAGACGTCTGTAGGATTCAGCATCCCAGTATAGAAGACTTTACATACCACACAACGATACACGGAATGTACTCCAGATTGGACTACATACTGATCGAACATAGGGCATTGGAAGTAGTAATGGAAACATCAATAGACATAGCCACAATATCAGATCATGCCCCAGTGACAAGGAAGTTAAAATTCAAAAGGGAAATGATGGGGAGAGGAGCCTGGAGAATAAACGAATATATAATTGAAGATCAAGAAGTAGAGAAGATAATAGAATCAGAAACCGAACAGTAATTCCTGATCAACGATACACCAGATTTGAGTAAAGCAATTATTTGGGAAGCACACAAGGCTGTTATAAGGGGCCAATTGATAGCTATTGGGGCCAGAAAAAAGAAAGAAAGAGAAACGAATATGCAAAAAATCTTAAATGAAATATACGACCTGGAACAAAGACATAAGAGAAATATTAAAAAAGGAAACCCAATGTGCTTTAATACTAAAAAGGGAATCATTGAAAGTTCTAATGGAGCAGGAAACAAGAAGGGAGTTCAACAGCATCAGAAAGGACAGATACAAAGGAGGAAACAAGCCTGGAAAATACCTCGCAAAAATGTTAAGGTGTTATAAGTCACTAAAATATATAGAAGATAAAGAACGGAAGAGGAGAAATGGTGAACAAACCAGCTGATATTGCAACAGCATTCCAAACATATTATAGTACATTATATGCAATTAGAAAGGAAGATACATATAAAAAGAAAGAGAAGAGGAAAGAAAAAACACAATAATATTTAAAGAATGCGAAATTGCCAAAAATATACGAAGACCGCCTGACAGCTTTAGAAGCAGGGATTACACAGGAAGAAATTATAAGAGCATTAAAAGAAACACCCACTGGGAAAAGTCCCGGACCAGATGGGTTCACCATCAAATATCATAAAAAAAACTTCAGAGCCACTTGATCCCGAGACTATGTGATTACTTTAACCAAATAGGGGAAAAAGAAGAAATGCGACACAAATCTTTATTGGCCCACATCACTATAATACCAAAACCTGGGAAAGATAAGACATTATGTTCTAGTCATAGGCCTATAGCATTATTAAATGTCGACACAAAACTATACGCAAAAATTCTAGCCACTCGACTAAAGGATCTAATGCCAGATTGGGTTGACTCAGATCAGACCGGGTTCATACCCGGAAGAGAAGGTAGAGATAACAGTCTTAAAACTATATTACTACTGCAGGAAAACAAGAGCATAAAATCCCCAGTTCTACTCCTGTCAATAGATGCCGAGAAAGCATTTGACAGGGTAGACTGGGGATTTATGATGGATACGCTCCAACATCTGGGGATGGGACCTAAAATCAGACACTGGATACAAAATGTATATAGTAGACCAACGGCAATGGTCAAGGTTAATGGTAAACTGTCATCTTCCTTTGAAATGTATAACGGGACTAGACAAGGGTGCCCGCTCTCGCCACTTCTATACGTACTAACGCTGGAACCTCTTTTGGCAAATCTCCAAAACAATCCAAAAATAGAGGGGGCGATAATAGGCGAAGAAGAACATAAGATAGCGGCATATGCCGACGATATTTTAATGTATATCACTAATCCAAGGGTGACCTTGCCAAATATAGCTACGGAAATAAAAAAGTACGGAAGTAAAAAAGTACGGAGAACTTTCGAACTTCAAAATAAATCCCATAAAAACAGAAATTCTAAATATAGGAGTGGAGAAAAAAAATAAAGAACTTGCATGGCAAAAACAATATTCATACACGTGGGTGAGAGGAGAGCCAACTTATTTGGGGGTTAAACTGACATCTACAGTAGATGGTCTGTATCTTGCCAACTTTATCCCTCTGCTAAACGAGATAAAAACAGATTTAAAAAAGAATGCAATAAGAGCACTTTCATGGTTAGGAAGGATAAATGCTTTTAAGATGGCTATCCTCCCAAAAATAACATATAAATTCCAGATGTTACCCATAGATATCCCACAGAGCTTCTTCAAGACTATTAAAACAATGTTGTTAAAATATATATGGAAAAATAAAAAATCAAGAGTAAACTTCGTAACATTAACAAGAGGACAAAAACACCGAGGATTAGCAGCACCGGATATAAAGAGATATTACAAGGCTACGATCATCGCACGAATGGTAGAATGGGGAAATAAACACAAAGAGAATGAAAAAAAATGGATTTGAATGGAAAATATCATAAGTAAAACAGCACTTCACAAAAATGTATGGATGCCACAAAAGTATAGAGTGTTGGATTTAGACACGCACAGACTAACCAAGAATGTTTTCAAAGTCTGGGATTTAATACACAAACAGAATAAATGGATTTATAATTCACCTTTAATTTCACTCACGGAAACTAATTTTTTTATACCGGGGAAAGGGACACGGCTGGCAAATAAAATGGGGGCTGCACAAATAAAGGACATCATAGATCAGGGAAAGATAAAAACACTCCTGGAGATAAAAGAAAAAACAGGTGGGATATCAACTACTGGGAATATATACAACTAAAACATCTGATAAACTCAATGGGCCATATTCTCAAAGATATCCGGCGGTGTAACGTATCTCGTTTACGTTACTCCGCCGCAAGTTTAACGGGCAAGTGCCTGATTCCCAAACCACTTACCTGTAAACTTGCGGCGGCGTAGCGTAAAGTCCACCTGCGGAAGCACTCCTAATTCAAATGATCCTGGTAGGGGGGCGTAGATCATTTAAATTAGGCGCGCTCCCACGCCAATCGTACTGCGCATGCTCCGTCGGGTAAATTACCCGACGTGCATTGCGCTAAATGACGTCGCACGGACGTCATTTGTTTTGACGGTAACGTAAATGGCGTCCTGCGCCATTCACAGACGACTCACGCAAACGACGTTAAATTTTCAAATTGCGACGCGGGAACGACGGCCATACTTAACATTGAGTACGCCACCTAGGGGGCATGTTTATCTTTACGCCGCGTATCGCTTACGGAAACGACGTAAAAACACTACGACGGGCAAGCGTACGTTCGTGAATCGGCGTGACTAGTCATTTGCATATTCTACGCTGACCGCAAAGGAAACGCCACCTAGCGGTCAGCGTAGATATTGCAGCCTAAGATACAACGGCGCTGGCCGTCATATCTTAGGCATGTTTAAGTGTATCTCAGTTTGAGAATACACTTAAACATAGGACGGCCTTAGAATCGGAATATTGGGCCATATTCTCAAAGAATTACGCCGGCGTATCAGCAGATACGCCGACGTAATTCTTTGAGAATATGGCCCAATACCTACACCTTTAGGAGATGAAAAGAAATGAACTCTACGCAAACCCCAGTAAAGCATGTGATATCAAGAGTGTATCAAATTTTGACAGAATCAGAGCTACAAGGAAAACCTTACTTTATAGAGAAATGGGAAAATGAAATAAGCAAGAAATTTGAGGACCAACAAGTTGAAAGAATAATAGCATCCGTACATAACACCCCAACCGATATGAATACAATTGAAATGAACTATAAATGTATTTCAAGATGGCATAGGACACCCGAAGTGATCCATAAATTTAATAAACATAAAACCCCACTGTGTTGGAGAGAATGTGGACAGATTGGAACAACTACACATATATGGTGGGATTGTCCAAAGATAAAGGAATATTGGCAGGAAATTCGGGAACTTGTTGAAGTAATAACTGGAGAAAAAAACGGAGTTAGGCTTACCGGTAACTCTGTTTCTAGGAGTCTTCCAGGACAGCCTCTTGAGACCCTGGGCTCCTCCCTCTGGGACAGGAAACACGTACATCCTTTTCTTTAAAGGGCGGTCCTCCAGGTCTCCTCCTCAGTTTGCCCGAGAAATACCAGAAGATCCTGAAAGACATAATCTACTAACACATCGTTAGATCATCACCACAATACCAGTTCCTAAATAGACACCGGGTGGGAAAAACTCTGGCTGTCCTGGAAGACTCCTAGAAACAGAGTTACCGGTAAGCCTAACTCCGGTTTTTCTCTAGTCGTCTTCCAGGACAGCCTCTTGAGATGACAAGCAAGAACTTACTCGTTTTAGGGCGGGACTACTGCCTGGAGGACCCTTCGTCCGAAGGCCTGATCTTTGTCTGACAGCAGGTCCAACCGGTAATGTCTTGCAAAGGTTGAGCAAGATGTCCAGGCTGCCGCCTTACAGATCTCTTCCGGGGAAGCTCCGGCTCTCTCTGCCCAGGAAACCGCTACTGCCCGGGTAGAATATGCTTTAACTGTAGGTGGTTCCCTACCCCCTAACGGATATGCTTCCATAATCAACATCCTAAGCCATCTGGCAATAGAGGATTTCGACGTTCTGTGGCCCTTGCGGGCACCTGAAAAATTTACGAAAAGGGAGTCACAAAGCCTGAACTCCTTTGTGATTCCTAAATAAAATAAAAGGTTTCTTTTCACGTCCAATAAGGACAGGAATTCCCCCTCATCATCGTCTGAAGGGGAAAACAAGGCTGGCAGGATAATATCCCGAGTCCTATGAAAGGTAGATGCCACTTTTGGCAAGAAACTAGTGTCCGTCCTAAGGACTATCCTGTCATCAAACACTGTTAGGAAAGGCTCCCTAATAGAAAGGGCCTGAAGGTCGCTAACTCTCCTGGCTGAGGTTATAGCCACTAAAAAGGCTGTTTTTAGAGTAACATGTTTCAGAGAAGACTCCTCCAGTGGTTCAAAAGGCTTGTTAGTAAGAGCCTTCAATACCAGTGACAGATCCCAAGAGGGGCAGGCTCTGACCCTAGTCGGATTAGACCTTGTCAGGCTTTTGAAAACATTTCTAACAAAGCGATCTTGTTGAAGAGGAACATCCAAAAAGATACTTAAGGCAGCCGCCTGTACCTTAAGGGTGCTGACCGATAAGCCTAGGTCCAACCCTGCCTGCAGAAAATCTAGCACCACTGGAATGTCAGAATGGTTCATCCCCTGTTGTATCTTCCAGGAATTAAATTTCTTCCAAATCTTAGAGTATATTGCCCTAGTTATAGGCTTGCGACACCCCAGGAGGGTCATAACGACCTTATCTGAAAAGCCATGTGCCTTCAATAGTTGCTCCTCAGAAACCAGGCGGTCAGTCTCAGGCTCTTTATTTGAGGGTGAAGGATTGGACCTATGGATAACAGGTCCTCTTTTTCTGGAAGCGTCCAAGGCGGATACAGGGCCAGCCGCTTCAGGTTGGCGAACCATGGCCGCTTGGGCCAAAAAGGCGTGACCAAAATTAGGTCCGTCGGTTCTCTGAGGAATTTTTGAATCACCCTGGGGATCAGCCTCACTGGGGGAAATGCATATGCCAGGCTGAAATGCCAAGGATGGGCGAAGGCATCTATCCCCTTCGCTCTGTCTTGTGGGTGAATGGAGAAGTACGTTGTAGTCTTCCTGTTCCCCTCTACTGCAAACAGGTCAACCTCTGGTAGTCCCCAGAGAGACACTATCTGACAGGAGACCTCTTGGTCTAGAGACCACTCGTCCTGGCATACAGTTTGTCTGCTGAGGAAATCTGCCAGGGTATTTAGAGAACCCTTTAAGTGGACTGCTGAAAGGTGCACCAGATTCTTCTCTGCCCAGATCAGAATCTGTGTAGCCGTGGCCTGAAGGGCTGGACTCCTTGTGCCTCCTTGCTTGTTTATATATACTACCGTGGCAGCATTGTCCGTTCTGACTTGTAGATGCTGAAACACTAGGTAGGACTTGAAAACCTGAATGGCCCTTAGAACGGCTAGCAGTTCCTTTTGATTTGATGATCAAAGGATCTCTGAGGACGACCATTGCCCTTGGGTCCAAGCTTCTCCTAGGTGGGCTCCCCAACCTTCCCTGCTGGCGTCGGTGGTCAGCACCAGGACTGCTGGAGGATCCCAGAAAAGGCCCTTCTCTAGGTTCTCTCTGGACCGCCACCACCATAGATCTCTCTTGATGCTGTTTGGGATGGGCATTGGGAGGTCCAAACCCTCCTTCCTGCCATTCCAATGCTTGAGCATGAGCGCCTGAAGAGGACGCAAATGGGATCTGGCCCAGGGCACCGCCGGGAAACAGGCCGACATCAGGCCCAAAACTTGCATCACCTCCCTTATGCTGATCTCCTGATTTGTCTGGAGCTGAGCAACAGCTTGATCCAGCCTGAGAACTTTTTCCCGGGGAAGGAAAACCTTTTTCTCTACCGAGGAAATCCTGTATCCCAGATATATTACCTCCTGGGACGGTACTATCTGCGATTTGTCCTTGTTGACCAGCCATCCCAAGGAACGCAGGAAGGACAAGGCTACCTTCAGGTCGCTCTCTAGCTGAGGACCTGACGGGGCTACTAACAGGAGGTCGTCTAGGTATAGAATTATCATTACGCCCTGGAGTCTCAGGGGTGCCAAGGCCTCTGCTAGGACTTTGGTAAATATCCTTGGGGAGGATGAAAGCCCAAAGGGAAGGGCCCTGAATTGAAGATGCTTGGTGGCTGAACCCAGCCTCACCGCTAGTCGCAGGAATTTCTGGCATTCCGGGCGAATCGGGATGTGTAAATATGCATCTCTTCGGTCCACAGTAGCCATAAAACTGTTTGGGAAAATCAGACTGGTCACCGAAAATATCGATTCCATTCTGAAGCGTTTGTACCTGACCCACCTGTTGAGGGGACGAAGGTTTAAAATCAGCCTATACCCCCTGAGGGCTTTTTCACTACAAAGACGTGTGAATACACCCCCTGACCTTCCTCCTCCTGGGGAACTTCCATTAGGACCCTCTGGTCTAAAAGGTCCCCCAGAAGGAGGCCTAAGGCCTCCGCTTTTTCCCGATCTCTGGGGAGTTGGGTGACCAAAAATATTGGAGGGGGGGGGGGGGAGGGCCGAGAACTCCAGCCTGTAGCCGTTTTTTATGAGGTCTTGCACAAACGGACTGACAGTTGATTCTGTCCATTGCGAGAGGAACTGAGGAGGGTTAAACAAGATACCTCCTCTTCCAACGTCCCTTCTGGCCTGCTAAGTGTTTTTTAGGACGGGAATCTTCATCTTTCTGGTTTTGCTTAAACCTTCGAAAAAAGCGTTTGTTCCCTTCCTTTTTTCTTTCGGGAAAGGCTTTTTTCTTGTCCTGCGTTCTTTCCAATGCTTCTTGGAGACCAGGACCAAACAAATGATCGCCTGAAAAAGGCAAGCCACAGAGTTTTAATTTAGATGCGACGTCCCCGGTCTTCAACCAGACCGACCTTCTGGCTGCGTTAACTAACGCTGCTGATCTAGCTGCCAGCTTCACCGACTCTGAGGAAGCATCCGCTAGAAAGCCGGCCACCTTCAAGAGCAACGGAAAGGATTTTAAAATTTGTTGCCTGGAAGTACCGGCTGTGATATGGGCTAGGAGCTGGTTTAGCCAGCACTCCAAGTTTCTGGCTACGCAAGTAGCCGCCAGTGCTGGTTTCAGCGCAATAGTGGAAGCATCCCATGCCCTTTTGAGAAGGATATCACCCCTTTTATCCATTGGATCCTTAAGTGACCCAAGGTCATCGAAGGCCAGGTCAGTTCTTTTTGAAACCCTGGCCAAGGGCGCATCCAGCTTCGGAACCATGTTCCAGGGCTGCGTTGCGTCCTCCTCAAAGGGAAATCTTCGTTTCAAATTCCCCGCAAAAAAGGGCCTCTTTTCTGGCTGCTCCCACTCCAACAAGATCGCTTCCACCAGCGACTTGTGAACAGGAAAAACCCTGGTCTTTATAGCACTGCCCTGATAAAGCTGGTCGTGCTTAGACAACTGGACCGGTTCCTCTCGGATCTCTAAGGTTTCATAGATGGCTTTAAGCAAGTCTCCTACATCTTCCAGAGACAGCTTGTACCTAGTCCCCCTGGAGGAGTCTTCCTCTAGCTCAGAGCCAGACGCAGAGTCTACCTGGGAGGAAGCCTGGGATCGAGTAGACCCTCCTGCTTCCTCCTCCTCTTGCTCATCCCCTCCAACAGGAGCTGCCAGGGACGGTGCACTAGAGGTCCTGTAAACAGGGGACTGCATCTGCACCCTGTCCATCATTCCCCTGAAGGACCTAAAGGTGGATGCCAACTCATCCTTTACGGATGTTAAGACTTTGACATTCCGCCACAGTCATCTTTAACCAAACTGGAGATGCACTCTGCACATAGAGGCTTTTTCCAGTTGGAACCTAATTTTTCCCCACATACAGCGCACTTTCTCTTAGGGGCCTGGACTGGTGTTTTGTCCTGAGCTTTGATCTGAAAGTAAACACAAACACCACAGAAAGTCCGTTAGAATAAATAAAATAGCCCCTGACTTTACACCACTGTGCTTATGTCAGCGAAAAAGGAGTGTGGGGGATCCCAACACCACAGGTTCCCCACCCAGGGAGGGAGAGAAAGGTCCTGAGATCTCTTCAGACCTGGTCCCCCAGAGGTAAGGAAAAGTCAGCCTCGCCCCCTTACCTGGGAGACGCCGGAGCCGGTGGACCCGCAGTCTGTGGCCAGCCTCGCTTCCTCCATTAGTCCTGGTGCCCTTGTGCAGCCCGGCTGCGTTTGGAAACACACCGCTCCGTGTGCCTTCCTTCCACTGCCGCGCCTGAGTCGAATGGGACCAAATTTCGACGGCGCCCCTTGATGACGCCGTTCTGGTGACGCACTTCCGCGCTGTGGAACGCATCCGCCCCGCCCCTCAGCGGCGCTCCGGAAGGAGGAAATCTGCAGTGCAGAGCGGCATGGCAAAGCAAGCGTCTCTCGCCGCCATCGCTGCTGTACCGCGCTGGCCTCCGAGGATGAGAAGTCTAACGCATACAGGTACTGGGGACTGTGGGGGGGGATGCCGCCATCAGGGGTTCCCGCTCTCTCCGAGCGTCGGACAGCAGTGGAATCGGTGACCGTCTCTTCCTATCAGGAGCAGAGGGGTACCAAGGCAGAGAGGGAAAGTCCAGCATTTTAGAAGTCCCTAAACGTGCTCCTTCCCTTCTGGCAGGAAACACAATAACCGAGGAGGAGACCTGGAGGACCGCCCTTTAAAGAAAAGGGTGTACGTGTTTCCTGTCCCGGAGGGAGGAGCCCAGGGTCTCAAGAGGCTGTCCTGGAAGACGACTAGAGAAAGATAGCTAATAGTATACAAGCTTGTGTGTTCCATGAACCAAAAGAATCAGATACAAGATACAGGAAAACATTAATCCCACCATTAATAAATGCCGCAAAAGGACTAATACCAAAAAATTGGCAAAAAAAAAAAAGTGAAATAAAAGAATGGTTTGAAAGGGTGGAAAACTATAACAGAATGGAATATCTATGTAGCTGTGACGCGGGCCATCTCAATGAACATAATAAAAAATGGAGACAGTGGAAAGACTTTAAAACATCGGCGGAATAATTGGGGAAAATAATGGAGGAATAGAAAGAAAGGAACAAACCATTAGGAAACTGGGAAGGGGGAGGAAGGGGGAAGGGGGGAAGGGAAAGGGGGAAAAAAAGAAAAAAAAAAAAGAATACAAAGCCAGACTAGTTGCCAATGGTTACTCCCAGAAATTCAGTGAAGATTACGACTAAACATTCGCTCCTGCAGGAACAAAGATCGTCTCTGGACAGCCGCACTCAGAACAAATTGTAGCCTTTATTAAAAGAAGGACAGCACTACAAGTCACAGCAAAATAAAATAAAACCTGACTGCTGACGCGTTTCGCACTGAAACTAGTGCTTAGTCATAGCTCCTGTCGTAAAACACTCCACCATCAGAGCGCTTACAGTAAAAGATGTACTGTAGCGCAGACAAAACTACCTGGCATGGCAATAGCTGCTTTGTTAAAAAAAAAAAAAGATTGGTTAGGTTTTTTTTTTTTATGTTCTAGCTTGCCTGGGGTTTAGTTGTAAAATAGATTTTAGTCTTTTTTTCTCCTCAGATTTCACTCCCACTGTAGATGTTATACTATTATTCTGTGCTATCTGCAAAGGTGGACCATGTCTACAGTGTGGAAATATTATAAAGTTTCTGATATAGACCCCAAATTTGTAATCTGCAGTCTTTGCTCAGCAGAAATTTCAAGAGGGGGTACAGTGGCAAGTACAGGTTTGATACACTACCTGAAAACACGTCATCCAGTTCAGCATGAATACAAGAAAACAGTACCGCTTCCAAAACGTGCCCCAAGCTTAACACCATCTGTGGCCACAGTCTTCGGAAAGGTTAAAAAAATTCCAAGTAACACTCCCAAAGCTTATGGAATTACAAATACAATTATGAAATTTATTGCGTTAGAAGACCAGCCATTCATTCTCTGTTGTGCCACGTTACACATTACCAAGCAGACGCTACTTTGCAGATACCCGTCTACCTGAATTCTTTGGCAGTGATACAAAACACGTTCATGAGCTCATGACTACCAACATCACAGCAATCTGTTTTACTACGGACAATTGGAGTTCAGACGTCAGTCCAATGAGCATGCTTAGCCTAACAGTGCAGTGGAGAGATGCCAAATTCCAAATGCAAAACATTCTACTTGGCGCACGTGAGTTTTTTGCATCACATACTGCAACAGCAATATCTGATGCTTTAGGCTGGGTTCACACTGATACTACACGACATCAGTCCTACATCTATCCGACTTGAATGAACAGGACACTACCTTAATCCAACTTTGTGATAGTCTGACTTGTTCTTTGACCAATCAAAACAATTCCAGTGTGACAAATTCCTTTTACTGCTGCTGTATGTCACAAGTCGGATGGTTAGGACAAGGATCCTGCTTTGATCCGAGTTCAGTTATAGTCAATAGGCTGAAGTCGGACCAAAGTCAGACCAAAGTAGTGCATGAACCTTTTTCAAAGTCGGACCGACTTGTGTCGGACCAGTTAAGACAGCTCTGATAGGAAACCATCGATTTACACACATTATGCGACATGTGCTTCCAAAGTTGGAGCGTATGTTGTACCAGTGTGAACCCAGCCTAAAAAACATGCTTGACACTTGGCACATTGAGAAGTCTAAAGTGCATCTGATTGTCCGAGATAATGCGAGGAACATGGCAAAGGCTATGGAGGACAATGAACTTAAAAGCATACCGTGTATGGCACACACACTACAGTTGGCTGTGAATGAGGGATTGAGTCAGCGCACCATATCAGATATAGTATCAAAAAGGTAGAAAAATTGTGGGTCACTTTAAGCATTCTCCGCTTGCTTATTCCAAATTACAAGCATTGCAGATACAGTTTGGATTGCCACCGAAACGACTGTAGCAAGATGTAGCCACTCATTGGAACAGCACCTACTATATGCTGTAAAGTCTTTTAGAATACAAATTTGTTTTAGTTGTGTACATTACAGATTATGAGCTGCCGGCAACACTGAGCGCACATCAGTGGATGTTAGTTGAAAATAGTTGGTCTCTTCTATCTCCATTTGAACAGTTAAAAGAAATAAGCTCAGCGAATGCTTTCATTGCTGAAGTTATTCCCTTGATTGCTCCACTGAAGTGTTTGCTAGGAGAAGAGGTAGAAACAGACCATGGCGCAAAAACAGCTAAAACCACTCTACTGGAGGCCGTTAACAGCCGGTTTCAAGACACCGAGTCCAACCCTCTGTACTGCATTGCAACAGTTCTAGATTCTCGATCTAAAGAGCATTATTTTAGGCTCCACTCACACCAATGCATTTTTGATGCATTTTGCAGTTTTCTTTTTCTTTAACATGGTTTCCTATGGAACATTTTCACATCAACGCTTTTTTGTGTCTCTGCGTTTTTGGAAAGGGTCGGGGACTTTTTTCCTGCAAAAAGCAGCGTTTTGCATGTAATAGAATTCAATGGACCCGCATCCAAAACGCAAGTATAGCGTTTTAACGCGATTTGCGATTTTTTTTTAACCTGTTTATAGCTAGGAAATGTAAAAAAAATAAAAATTGCCGGCTAAAATAAAAAACGCAAATCGCAGTAAAAATGCGTGTCAAAAAAACGCAGCAAGCACCGCAAAAACGCTCAAAAGCAACATGCATAGGTGTGAATCGAGCCTCAATGCAGCAAAAAAAGCAGTGTGCATGGGAAATGATACAGACACAAATGGAGGTGATGGAAGCATCTGGTGAAGGAGTTTCGAGGTGTAGCACAGAGGAAAGTATACCAGAGAAACAGTCGCATACAAGTGAAGAGGAACACACTCTCTCCATATCTGATATGTTTGAAGAAATTTTACATGAATGCACCCTGGTCCATAGCAGTGCCACAACAACTCAAGCTACCCAACAGCTGGAGATTTTATTAGCTGAAAGCATCAATCCCAGAGTACTGGCGCATTAACAAAGAAAGTTTTCCATTGCTTGCACAGATTGCACGCAGATATTTATCTGCCCCAAGCACCAGTACAGAGAGTGAGAAACTAGTCTAGCATCTCATATTCTTGACGATACGAGGAACAATCTCTCGTGAGAAAGCTGAACAACTTTTGTTCTTAAAGTGAAATCTGCCACTTTTACAGAAATAGAAAGCAGTAGCACAGTCCAATTAATTTACTATGTTTGAATTGTCTAGTTCTGCCAATTTTGCACTATACCATTAAAGTAGACTGTAAAGTTGAAACTTCAAACTTGAAATAAGTTTAGTTTAGTTTACATAACAGATTAGAAAGGGTAGGACAGGCCCTTTGCTATTTTGTTGGTTGTTCATTTTAGTTCTACAATTTTTGCACTTCAATTTAAAATAGAACTCTAGCTTTTGAACTTATTTTCATAGTTTGGGCAAAACTATGGGCCAGATCCACAACCAGCGGGCGCAACGTAACTTTTGTGATTTAAGTTACACCGCCGCAAATTACACAAGTTAGTGCTCGATCCACAAAGCACTTACCTGGAAATTTGCAGCGGTGTAACCTAAATACATCCGGCGCAAGGCGGGTCAATTCAAATGGGGCGAGTCCCATTTAAATTAGGCGCGCTCCCGCGCCGGACGTACTGCGCATGCTTCCGACGCTATTTTCCCGACGTGCTTTGCGCGAAGTTACGTTGCGCCGAGTTTTGTGAATCGCGACATGTAAAAAAGAGATGCGGCGGGAAAAAAAAACATTTTTAAAAAATTTGACAGCGACGCGGGAAAGACGGGTATACTTTTACATGGTGTACTAACTTTACACTTTGTAAAAGTAGCCCTATCTTTGCGACGGCAAACTAACACTTACGGCGACTTCACGAAGGGAAAAAGCTTTGTGGATCTCCGTAAGTGCTAATTTGCATACCCGACGCTGGATTACGACAAGAAATGCCCCCAGCGGCGGCCGCGGTACTGCATCCTAAGATCCGACAGTGTAAGTCCATTACACCTCTCGGATCTTAGGACTAGCTATGCGTAACTGATTCTATGAATCAGCCGCATAGTTAGAAACAGGGATACGACATGTGCAATAAAACTGTATGCATCTGTGGCTACATACATACAGTATACCGCACTTCCGGGTATGGGCGGAGACTTCCCGAAACACAGACTAGTCTACAGTATAGACTAGACTGTAGACTAGTCTACAGTCTAGTCTATAGTAGCGGAGCTTAGCCAATCACATCAAGCAATGTACGGTATTCTAACGAAATAGCTTGCTGTGATTGGCTGAGCGCCGCTGCTGTAGAGTGTAGACTAGACGGTAGACTTGTCTGTTATCCAGGAAGTCTCCGCCCATACCCGGGGGCCGGAACACAGTGCGGTATATAGTATGACTATGTATGTAGCCGCAGCTACATACAGTTTTATCGCACATGCAGTGCGCTTACACCTTTAGGGAGAAAACTTGGGGAAATTAGTTCTCATTTAAAGTGGAGTTCCACCCTATTTTTTATTTATTTTTTTATCCTAAAAATAAAAAAAATTATACTCACATGAAAGGGCGGTTGCTATGCGGAAGTAGCTCTTCTGCTGCCTCTTCCACCGCGGAGGATCTTTAGGCTCGTCCTACGTTGCCGTGTCTTCTTGTGACTGAGCCGCGCTGCCTTCTGGGAAATGTGTGTATCCCAGGAGGCAGCCATCCATTCACAAAGCGCTGTGTGAGTCGCGCATGCGCAGTAGGAAACGGGCAGTGAAGCCGTAACGCCTTGTACACACGATCAGTCCAAACTGATGAAAACGGACTGATGGTCTGGTGGTCTGATAGTCTGAGGTGCGTACACACCATCAGTTCAAAAACCGATCGAGTCCAACGCGGTGACGTAAAACACAACGACGTGCTGAAAAAACGAAGTTCAATGCTTCCAAGCATGCGTCGACTTGATTCTGAGCATGCGCGGGTTTTGAACCGATGCTTTTGCGTACTAACCATCGGTTTTGACCGATTGGTCAGGCGTGCATCAGTCCGATTTTAAATCAAGTTCTGAGGCCCTGTACACACGATCAGTCCAAACTGATGAAAACAGACTGAAGTTCAGTTTCATCAGTTCAAACCTACTGTGTGTATGGCCCATCAGACTTTTGTCCTTCAGACCAAAGTTTTAAAACCGGACTGATGGACTGATGACCAATCAGTCAAAACCAAAGGTTAGTACGCAAAAGCATCGGTTCAAAACCCGCGCATGCTCAGAATCAAGTCGACGCATGCTTGGAAGCATTGAACTTCATTTTTCTCTGCACGTCGTTGTGTTTTACGTCACCGCATTGGACTTGATCGGTTTTTGAACTGATGGTGTGTAGGCACATCAGACCATCAGACTTCAGCCTTCAGTCCGTTTTCATCAGTTTGGACTGATCGCGAGTGGAATCCCGCTTTAAAAGTTAAAATTAAAAATTATGAGATTATATATATACATATATATATATATATATATATATATATATATATATATATCATAGGTTATGTTTACAGAAAAACTGAAACAGAATGGCCTTCTACCATAATTCTGTTATGGTTAGTTGTTCTTTAATTTTATAACAGTTTGTTTTGCACAATAACTTTGCAATTAACCACTTAAGCCCCGAACCATTTTGCAGCTAAAGGACCAGGCCCCTTTTTGCAATCCGGCACTACGTCGCTTTAACTGACAATATCGCGGTTATGCGATGTGGCTCCCAAACAAAATTGACGTCCTTTTTTCCCCACAAATAGAGCTCTCTTTTGGTGGTATTTGATCACCTCTGTGTTTTTTTTGCGCTATAAAACAAAAATAGAGTGCCAATTTTGAAAAAAAACAATATTTTTTACTTTTTGCTATAATAAATATGCCCAAAAATGTTTTATAGAAAAAAATAAATGTTTCCTCTGTTTAGGCCGATACATATTCTTTTACATTTTTAAAAGGGATTAAGTGTGCCCTAGTGCGTGATTCTTACTGTAGGGGGGCGTAGCTGGGCATGTGACATCACCGATTGTCGCTCAATATGACAGGGAACAGACGATCACTGACAAGCCACTAGGAAGAACGGGGAATGGTTTGTTTACACTTACCTCTCCCTGTTCATCTGTGACCCGATCATGGGACACCAGCGGCGATCGGGACTGCGGGTCCTGTGAGCGTGGTCATGGAGCTTCAGACCGGGACGCAATGAGTAGGTTTATTAAAACCAAATAACATAATAAAAGTGATCACGTATAAATTGCAGCAATGTGGGGAGCGATGAGCCTCTACGCGTTTCGTCCTCAAGGACATCTGCAGGGGCATCTGAGGACATTGCTGCTTTTTATATGTGATCACTTTTATTATACGTTTGTTGGTTTTAATAAACCTATTCATTGTTTTGACCTACACTATTGGAGCCCCATTGCCCTTTTTTAATATACCACTGTGGGATCCAAGTCTGAGGGGTGTTCCCCATCCAGCCGGCTGCCTTAAATCGTTGGAGTGCCACGAGGTTCTTTGGAGTGTCCACTGGAAATTCTAGGTTCCTTCTATCATCTAGGCCACGTATTGACCTGGCTATCCAAACTCACATGATCCGCTGTCGCTGACATACGGGGCCATCAGTTACGGTAAGGGTACCCATTCTTAATACACTAGAGAGGATTGATGTCTCCATTGGATGTCCTGTTCATCAGCTTGTTGTGACCCATTAGAAGAGCATCATTTATCATTTTGGATTCACCCTTTATTTGTTTGGACTAGATCTAGGTCTCTGGACTAGATCAACCTTCACTTTCTTATTAAGTTGGACTTCTCTCTTCTTCGTATATTGCATGATTATCACGTGGGCCTTTTTTTTTTATTAATTTTGTTTTGAATGATTTAGAACATCCATTTTTTTTTATGTGTTCTTCCACACCACATTCGGGTTAGCGCTACATTCCACCCACCTTCCATTTAGAAAATTTGTCACATTTTTATTTAGCTGCTTTAATTTGTATTTTTATCACTCACCATTTCTTCATTGCTTTTACATTTTTTCACTGTTGCGCAGTATCTTTCCACTCATCCATATTTACTTGATAGGCTTATAATTCTTCAATATTTTAATAATACATTTAATAGCATACAGTATTGCACCATAAGGATGATTGTTTTTCACAGCTAATGGGAGGACAGCCTCACCAACCAGAAAGCTTGCTCAGTACAGAAGTCTTTGGAAGATAGAGAGATCTACCTGGCTAAACTTAGGAAACTGGCACCGGACTGTATGCTTTAAGTTAAATGTATTTACAGCAGTGGCGACCCGTCCATAGGGGGCGCCGAGGTGCAGCCCCCCCCCCCTCCTGTAGTCACAAAAGTCCTTTAACTAAGTGTACTTAGGCGCCGGACACCAGTGCCATATGGGAAGCGCCACGTCAATGTAATCACGAGATTGCAGACGTGGCGCTTCATTTACGGCACAATGCAAAGCGCCGATTAGCTTCCGTCCCTTGGATTCACTATGGGCGCTGGGCAGGAGCATTGTTTTAGCTGTTATTTCCAGGTTTCGTGGTATAGACGAAAACCGGAAATTTCGTCACGTCGGCAGCTCTGTTCTTTGCATGACCACGAGCGGAGCTGCAAGCATGGTAAGAAGACATGGCCAGGCCTGGTGTAGATGTCATTTGTCCTTTCTAGATCCCACATCCCACCCTGATCTCCAATTACTTAGCCAGCAGTGCATTAACCTGATCTCCACCCGTCCACCTCGGAGCCTTATATTATAACCTGCTGGGACTTTTAGTTCTCCATCTTCTCCTGGGGCTCAGGTGCATGCAATCCATCTATGGGATTACAAGTCCCAGTAGGGAGAGAAAAACTGGACAAAGATGGTGGATTTCATGCACCTGAGCCCCAGGAAAAGATGGAGAACTACAAGGCGGATTAGTGGTCATGCCTCCCCCCAATGCTGGGATTTGTAGTAGTGTTGTATTTGGAAGAAGAGGCTGGAGCCTGGAGGAGTGTGTCTGTCTGCTCTGCCACCCTGTGTTGGTCTGGGGGGGGGGGGTGATTGCTGTGTCCACCACCCCCCTGCCATGTGTATATAGTGTAGCACTGTAGCTGACCTGATTGGGGGGGGGGGGTTGCAGAATGCAGATAAGTACAATTTACACGGTGCAGATATGTGCAATTTACAGGGTGCAGAATGCAGATGTGTGCAATTTACAGGTTGCAGAATGCAGATACGTGCAATTTACAGGTTGCAGAATGCAGATGTGTGATTTACATTCTTTATCAGTAAACTTAAACATTAACATTTTCTATATTTTATCTAGCAGGAATGACACATAATCACCTGATAAATGCCCATTTAGTGTCCTTCATTACTAACAGTGTAATTTTTCTGTTTGTTTGCACCGATCTGTAAGACTGCACTATATAGTCTGTCATGTGATGCTGGGGCTATATACTCATGAAACTATGAGTGGAAGCAAGTGGAATACAGGGGACGGAGTAGGTGGATTCTATAAGGGGTGCGGCTTACAAGAAGTGGGATGGGCCACACGTGAAGGGGTAAGGTCTTGCGTCGCCCATCCTAAAACTTCACCAGCCGCCACCGATTTACATTGAAACAAAATCCATCCAAACACCAGCACACAGCAAATATAAAAATACCATGAATCAAAAACCCAGTGACAGTTAGGCTACATACAATATATACAAAATGGGGAATGCAGAAAGTAAGGGAAACGTAAGTGTAGGTAGCAGATGGGAAGGGAGAACCAAAACTGAAATCAGGTAAAACAGGGAGAGCATGTGCAAGGCAGCGAGATTTAGGCTACAGTTTACATGGTAGGAATAGGATAATGGCTAGCAGTATTTGGCAGCAAGCACTGAAAAACACTGAAGCAAGGGGGACTAATAGGCAGGGATCTAAATATCCCCCCAGTAGCCAGCATCAGGTGGAAACTGATTACTGTGATCTGCTGGGAGACACTGGAATTGCAAACCCCCACCCAGGGAACCACAGTGCCACCAGCAGGTGATACAGGTCCTGACAAGATATAATTAGGAGACTTATGTAAGGGCTTGATCCAAACTGTCAAGCCTGGTATTATTGCAAGTTGCCCGCTGAGGAAATGGGGTGGCATTTCCCTAAAATGTGTTGGCTTCATAGTCCGATACCTTTGTGACACGAAAAGGTAAAATCCAATAGTGTTGCTCACGAATATTCGCATTGCGAATATTCGACTCGAATATAGCATATTCGAGAAATCGCGCTATATTTCGAATTTCGCGGTGAATATTCGCAATTCCGAATATTCGCATTTTTTCAATTTGATTTTTAAAACAGATCACATCCTATCGACGTCTAAAAGCATTGCTGGTATGATTAGAGACCCTGGGCCGAGTAGCTAAGCTGAGGCGATCCTATTATGTTGCCAAATTGAAAAAAAAAAAATTGCGATTTTTCGCTATTGCGAATGCGAAAATGATTGCGAATTTTCGATAACTGTGGTAGGAGAACTCTGATTGTCTCTGATGCAAAAGGGGGGGGCTTTGTGTATGTGTATGTTATGAATATTTGTATGTTTGATATTATTATTTTTTGTAAGAAGGAAAAAATTGCGCATACCTTAAAAAAGGGGAGAATACAGCAGCAACTCAAAAATGTTATACAACATAAATTAATACAAGACAGAAAATGGAGTCGCTCTACAAGAATAAAAAATATGTCTAGTGACAAGACATGTGGGCAAATTATAAAATAAGCAAGCGCAAATAACTTGTGAAATACACAGTGAAACAAATATATAAAGAAATATAGTCCCAATAATAGAAAAATAATCTTTCATAAAAATGTCTTTGATATGTGAAGTGAAAAAAAGTCCAAAGCATGCAGCATGAACGTGTTCAATCTTCAAGGTGTTTGATTGACAAACGGCTGTGACAGATGGATAGAGTAAAGAATCACCACCAATGCAAAACACTTTTTATTTTCTATTGTAAAATATCAAGAATATTCTGAGCCAATCAGAGTGCTCCTTCCGCATTTGCCGAATATTCGCAATTATTTTGTATTGTAAAATATCAAGAATATTCTGAGCCAATCAGAGTGCTCCTTCTGCATTTGCCGAATATTCGCAATTATTTTGTATTGTAAAATATCAAGAATATTCTGAGCCAATCAGAGTGCTCCTTCCGCATTTGCCGAATATTCGCAATTATTTTGTATTGTAAAATATCACGAATATTCTGAGCCAATCAGAGTGCTCCTACAGCATTTCTCGAAATTGCGCAATAAATATCGCATTCGCATGTTGCGATATTTCGATAAAATATCACGAATATTCTGAGCCAATCAGAGCGCTCCTCCAGCATTTCTCGAAATTGCGCAATAAATATCGCATTCGCATGTTGCGATATTTCGATAAAATATCACGAATATTCTGAGCCAATCAGAGTGCTCCTACCGCAGTTATCAAAAAATCGCAATTATTTTCGCATTCGCAATAGCGAAAAATCGCAATCATTTACTTTCGATAAAATATCACGAATATTCGAATTTAGCGAATATATCTCGAATATTCGAATATATATTCGAGATATATCGCGAAATCGAATATGGCATATTCTGCTCAACACTAAAATCCAATTGTTTGCTGTACAAACTTTTATACAGGGTGCTAGACAATACCCACCCCAGTGTTTTGCCATCCACTGAGCATTCTCCAAGATACCATCAGGGAGGTAGCAGCCCAAGACCAGAACAAGGTCCATCAAATGGCACATTCACTGCACATCAGGCCCTGTGAGGGAGGAATGAATTTTATGATATATTCAAGAATATCAAGAATATCAATACCTCACTCTGACTAGTCCAGCCCCATTACACCTACACATCAGTTAGGCTGAAAACTAGCGGAAGAGTGCATTTTTTGCCTGCTGAGGATTGTGGTGACATGTAAATACCACAAGAAACAATCTAACCACAGCTGATAACACAAAAAAAAAAAAAAAAATTAGATTTTAATACACACACACGCACACTTTCCTCCCCAAAATATAATACAGTTACTGTACATGATGACTACCATTGCCTTTTTGATATTGACTGTGTAAATAAGAAAATTCACAACCATGATATTTGTTACATTGTTTATTGAACTTTTCAGTATTCTATTATTTTCCATACAGGTTATGCAACTTGCGGGACCTAGAAAGCGGTACACCAGTGTGGTCAATGAGCGGAGGATGACCAAGTCTTCAGAACCTCTTTTCCTACAAGCAAAAGAGAGACAAAATCAGTTATACAACTTGGATGCATGTTATCCCATAGTCAGACAAGACCACCAATGTGTATAAATATATAATCTCCACTGCTAGAACCAGAACCCACCGCCAAACCAACAATAGCCCCTAATTTTTGATTCTGCAAATAGGGGACAGGATGCAATGAGATCTTTCCCCTGGAACGGCCATTTTCTTCCCCTCCCCCAATATAGTAGTTAGCTGCTTTTCATTGCCACACTTTTCAGAGCTGGCACCAGTCATGTAGTGTGGCAAAGCTTTATAAAAAATATCCCCTCTAGGTCCATTCCATGTGATTGGCCACTGCTGGCACCTGTAGCCTAGTAATATTTCCCAAGGCAGTTTACTGGGGTACATTCAGCCACAAATCTGTGTGGAGACAAAGAATGCTGCATACTTTATGTAGAACCATTTTTAATATATTCTTATCTGAAGGCCTGAATAAATTTTACACCCTATAGTTCCCAGCATCCTGGAAAAAGTAGGGACACTTATCCCTTAACTAGGGCTTCTTTAAATAGTAGCACAAATCAAGTCAATTGCATTTTTACTTGTATAGCCATTTCAGGCTAAAATGTACCAACTTAGCATTTGCTTAATGATTACAAGAACCACACAGACAGGACTGCTGGAATCTGTTTTCCTACATGCATTCTGAAAGTGTTACGATTAAGACATTTTTGCTATGCATGCATTCAAGTGCACTGTGTGCAGTGGGTAGCCTTAATCCAAAGTAGTGATGACCCATCCATTAGGGGCGCCCGAGCACCGCCCCCTCTATCAGCAGTCGCCAAATCTTAATACTCTATTGTCCATGGCCGCTACCCCTTATTAATGCGTTCAGCCCTTTTCAGGACAGCAGGTGCATGAATTATAACAACGTTTTTTTTTTTGTTTTTTTAAGCACCGATTAGAGCCAGAGCCTCTATTAGGCTTCAAAATAGGGTGGGCTTGTGGCACAGAGTATTGAGCCCACCCAGGTGTTACAACAGCAAATGAATATTTTCTGTTGCAACACTGATCCTCCTCCCAGCCAATCGGGAAGCTGGTCTGATACCCATCACCCAATTGGCTGAAAGAACAGGTGATCCTATTGGACGCCTAGGAGGGGAGGAGATGCAGAACGGATCCCCGCCTCTGCCTGATGTGCTGGCCGATGCACGATCCCCGCCCAATGTGCCCGCCGCATAGATGAGGCAAGTGACGGTGGACCGACAGACAGCAAGGGGGAGTGGTCCGTTTGCTCTCTCCAGTCTGCATGACTAATTTTTGACAGGCTTTGCCAACACCAGAGAAAGCTGTGAAACACCCTGCGCCCCTCCCCCCCAGCACATAAGGTGATTGACAGCCACCTACTGAGTCACCAATTGGGACTAATTTATTAATACACTGTATATTGCACTGGTGTTGCACTATTGCAAAGGTTTTCACATCATTAGAGTTAATTGTCTGCACATTGTCACTTATATCACATTATTGTTTGGTTAGTTCACCTTTTTTATATGCAGCGATTATTATTTGGTTGTTTTTTTGGTGTTAAATATTTGATTATTTAGTACCGATGTAGTACATTTATATATTGACAGCCTCAACTGTGCAAATTTTTTAATGAGACTGTATAGATTGTGGTGCGTCCTTTCCCTCCACTCAGGTCCCACATTACACTCAGTTCTCCTCTGTACTCTGCAATGTGTGACATCAGATCACTGTCCCCTGTCTGCTATAGCCCAGAGATGCTGTGCAAAATGTATGCTTTTGGAGGCTGCAGATAAACAGGCACATTACCGGGTAGATGTAAGGGTTACAACCACTTTAAGGCATCCTATTTATTTTACATGGGCTGCCAGGACACACCAGATCTGCACAGCATCGCACAGAAATTGCTCACCTGAGTTTTGTAATGTACTAAAATGCATTGTGCTGCCTAGGTGCCTTAAGGTTTCATTCAAAATTCATAGCACTGCAATACTTAGCACCATACATTACTGTATAGCAAAATTGTGTTTTTACATACAAGAAGCAGTTTCCTAACAGAATTCCAGCTACAAAAAGTAAATAGCCCGAAGAAAAAAGGACACGGTTATAATACTCCTTCACCCCTGAAGTAATGTCTTGCTGCCACTAGATGTCACAATTCTTCAATGTCTAATGGTGGCAAGCATCATTCAACCCACTTCCTCTGTGCACAGGTTGTCCTGGACCAATCACAGGAACATCATTCTGCTAGCCTGGGCTCAGTACTACTGCACCAAATATTGCTCACATTATGCGAGTGCCAATTATTGAAGCAGTAAGGACAACCTGCCTCTAGAAGGGCCTGTAATGTTGACTGATATACTTCTAGAGGAAAGAAAAAAAGGGGGGGGGTCACCAGGAAGGGGGTGGAGGGTGGACAGTCAGGACTCTTATTGTCACTTGAAAGACATTGGGCTTTATGTGCATGAGAAACAGATACAACTGTATGCATTATATTTTTCATTAGGATTCCACATCAAATGAAAAAATGTATCACTCCACAGCATTAATTTTACCTTTATTTTGCACATTAGAAAATATTGCATATACATAGAATTATGCTAAGCAGCCTTACTTTGTTTAGCCTGAAAGAGTGCATGGGTGGCGCAATTCAGCGGAGCCATTTTCATCTGTTTAAAAAAAAAAAAAAAAAAAACTTTCTAAGAGGCAAATGAGACGTAATACAATACAATACAATACAATGAAAAATACACAGAAAAAAAAAAAAGGACTCATCCTGTGGGTCTACTGACTTTATTAAAATGAGAAGCCCTTGTCAAAAGGTTAGAGCAGGCTTGGATCCTGTGCCAAGTTTTTATTATTATCTGTGTCCCCGCCGAGAAGACTGTGTTGCCCTGGGTATATCTAGGGCAACAGAGTTCAACATCGAGGTTTTTCCCTCTCTGTTAAACAAACATTCTCTATGGGAATTTTGTATCTTTAGCCTTAGCCTTTAGCCTTTAGTCTTTTACCATGTTAGTCAATAACACTTATCACTTCAAATTTCTGTTGTCACAAGAAAGAAGCTAATGGGAGTGCCATCTGTACGCCATTATCCTCTGTAAAAGGCAGGTGAGACATCAGGGGTCTAAAAGAACCCTCACATCTCCTTAAAGAGAACATCTTCACCCACACACCTTGGTATAATGATAATCTTGTCTTTTATTCACATAAAGTAACAGGTATGTAGGCAGGTGTAGTTTGACCTCCCGGCACAGTTCTGCAGCCACCATATAGAGAGGACAGGGGGAACTTGGATTCCTCCATAGGTGTCATCCGGTGGGCAGTTGCCATATTTGACGCTGCTGCCCCGGATGACCTCTGTGGCCATCTTTAGTGTGGGCAGTGCTAATAAATAGAACTGTCCCCATCGACTGTTCAGCAGTTCTACAAACAGGAGCCTTTCTGTTACAGGGGCTTTGTCGCACAACTGCCTTCCAGCCACCTCCTCTGCCAGATGTTGTCTGCAGAGTATCTGCACAGTTCTCTGTAAGTGTTGGTCAGTTTGGTGTTGCCAAATAGACTAGGTTACTGTTTAGTTGGAACTTTCACATTAGTGCTAATCAGATCTCTGTGTCTTCCCTTCCCACTGGGTATCCAAAGATTCAGCCTACAGCAATCACAGGCCAACTTTTCAGGACCTTGCAGAATCCATTTTTCCAGGCAAAAAAAAAAAAAGGGATACTACAAGACCCGTAAATGTCAGCCTGTGATGCCTGTTACCTTATGTGAATAAAGGACAAGATTATCACTATACCCAGGTATAATTGTGAAGATCCCCCATCTTACAATGATTGTATGGTGGTGTCATCCACCAAGTCACTGCAGCACCCTACACAATCTGTTTGCAAGGCTGTAAGGACTGACGTATACAAACTTCCCTTTTAAAGAGAACCCGTCAAAAAGAGTTTATATCCGATAGGTGATATAAAAGTTTTAGTAAAAAAGCCCATCCCACCCACAGAAGGTTAACACATCCTTCAGGGTGCCTACATATGAAAAACTTGTTTCATCACTATGAATTCCTGACTAAGAGCAATAATTATAGGGCCATTATTTAGTCAACTCTAAACTGATGCCCTGTAGGGGATTTTAAAGCGTTGCCTATGGAAAATATAGGGTGCTGAATTTTTTATTGCGAACAGGCTCCGTTTTAAAGCTTGACATATTGGTTATCAGTTTATTTAGTGTAACCTCATTTATATGTTAAAATTCAGGAAATATGTATTGTGTTTGCATGCTCTAAAATGGAACTTTAGTAAATTAAACTGAAAATGTGCGCTAGGTAAACCGTTGCTGGTGACAAAAACCATATTATTCTCCAGGGCCTCTGCTTTTAGAAAATATGTTGGGTGGGGGCAAATTACCCAATCTTCGGGCCTAAAATGATTTTTTGAACATGTGTGCGAAAAATAGACGGCAAAAGCGGCTCTGCAAGCAAAAGGGTAAAGGGGTTTACCGGCTTAAAGACCACTCCACTTACATATACTGTAGAAAGTTGGCCCTTAAGCGCAAAATCGCAAACCTGTACGTGATTTCTAGCAAGGGCTCTGGGGTGTGTGCGCATGCTGCCGGAGCCCCGCTTCTGCTGTGATTGGACACAGTGGGAGCCAATATCAGCGGGTTTGTAGACACCAACGTTGAGCAAACCAATCAACATACGCTTATTGGGATGTGTGTGTATACACACACACACACACACACACTGTATGAATGAATACATATTGATTTTTTTTTTATTGGACGTGTTTTATAGCAGAAAACTCAGTCTTTTGTTTATAGCGCAAAAAAAAAAAAAAAAACACAGGTGATTAAATACCACCAAAAGAAAGCTCTTTGCGGGGGAAAAAAAACCCCACAATTTTATTTGTACAGTGTCATACAACAGTGGCGTATCACAAAAAATGGCCTGGTCAGGAAGGGGGTAAAACCTTCCGGAACGGAAGTGGTTAAAAAAAATAAAACGGGCAAAAATTACACTGAAATTGGGATAAAAATGCAGATTTAAAAACAGAATGCATAGATCACCTTTCTCGTAGTAGTCGTAGACCCGAACTGTTCTTGGCTGGAAGTTCTCCACTCTGGGTCTCATTTCTTGTGTCACATTAAAGGAGACACCTTCACTGGTCATCTGCAAAAGGGAAACAAAATGAATCAGCTTAAACATCAAAGTAAAGGTGTTTTTCTTTTTTGCCCTGCACCAATTTGTAAGATTGATCACAGAGTATTATGCAGAAGGGCTCTACTCTAGTTAGGCTGCCCAGCTAAATTTAGTTTTTGGCTTTGTTGCAGTCATTGGAGAAGTGGTGGATTGTCTGATCAGGGTTTCCTATCTGGGGTGCTTGATTTCTCTCACCTGCTTCTGGAAGAAGTTTTCAGAATATAGGACAGGGAGAGTCAAATAACCAGCATGAATTTTATGCTCCAGCCAATCCCAGGATGGCATACAGAAGGTGGCTGGGGAAGTGATAAATGTTTTGGAGGCCTTTCTAGAGTATTCTACCCTCTCCAGGGAGGATTCCAGTTCTCCTGGGGCTGCTGCTTCTGTGAGATACCCACTAAGACAATTGCAGTCTGGACCTCAGGAGCTGGGCCGAGGGCCTGTAGGTGATTGCTAATGGTTTTTGCTGGAGGGCACTGTTCAGTAGTCAAGGTCTGGAGAAGGATCCATTGCCTCCATCAGTGAGGATCAACATGTGGATGCTGGGTGTCAAGCAGCTCCTGGGACATCAGGAGTAAGACCCGATTTGGGAATGCAACGTGTGCCTGCTTCTATAAGGATATTCTGTTAAGGCGGCGTTTGTTCTCTTATTGATTAACAGGAGAGGAGTTTAGGGTCACAGTATACTCCAAAATTATGATAAAGGTATTCTATTCAGCAATTGGTGTCCCTTGTGTTAGGATTTGGTGGTGTTGGCATTATGCTTCTTTCTGTCCCAATGTAAATGGTCTACACTGGCAATGCTCTTTAGTGAATATACACATACTTGGTCTTTAAAACAATGTTCAACCACCGGATAACATATCCTACTCACATGTTCCTCTGAAGAAAACATATGAATGTTCAATATGCATTGAGCCTGCGCGTGGAACATTCTGGAACAGGTGTACTTTTTGTTGTAGCGCATGGATATGGTGCTACATGAATATTTGTATATCAAAATATGAATTTTTAAATATATGCATTTGTGTGGTACCACTAGTACCTTATGCGCCCTGTAAAGTCCTTTAGCTACAAAAACTGGGTTTTGTCTAGGACTTAGATGGAGTCAATATTGTCAGTGTGCGCGAGACTGGCAGTCTCTGTACTAGCAAGGGAGACCAAAGAATAGTCTCAGTGGCTCCTCTACATTCAGAATTCACTTCAGGGGATGACTTACATCATTTAAATACACAATGAGATGGTTTTTCATCTGTTCAACTTTGGGAAACATAGATTTCAGCTGCAAATTAAAAATAAAAAACAAAAAGTATAAGTAAACAAGGTGACACATGGAACATGATACAAGTCTGGCACCGAGTATATCAGATGAGAGACCCCTAAAGTTCACCATATAAATGTGATTGGCTCTACATACAACTATGTCATACGAGATCTACCTACAACTTCATTGTTCAAGAGCCTAGTTTTTAGAGGCAAACATCCATATCACATAGTTGGAAAAAAAAAATCCTGACAATTATGCCAAAGGATGTGGGTACCTGATTATATTGGCTTAACTTTACTTTCTCACATTTTAACCACATTAACTTGGGGTCCCCACTCCTTCAATCTTTGTGGTTATACAGTAAAACCTTGGTTTGTGAGCATAAGTTGTTCCAGAAACATGCTTGTAATCCAAAGCACTTGTATATCAAAAGCATTTTTTTTTACAGGGTATAAAAACAGAAGAGAGGCACCTCTATGTGTAGCAATAAGTTGCTAAATGTTGTACCTCCATTAAATGTAATCATATTGCTACACTTGGAGGCTCAGCTTTTTTTTATACTCCGTTGTGACTTGACACTACTCTTATATCAAGACATCGCTTGTATATCAAGGCAAAATTTATTAAAACATTTTGCTTGTCTTGCAAATCGCTCTCAAACCAAGGTTTTACTGTAATATCTTCTGAAGAGGCATTCCACAAGATTTTGGCTGTCTGGGGGAATTTGTGCTTAGTGCTCAAGAACATTTGTGAGGTCAGGTACTGATGTTGCAGTTAGGGCTCTGTGCAGAATACTCAAGTTACAAAGACAACAAAAATGGGGAAGGCGCAAACACCTAGCGCACCACCCAAAAATGTTTTTATTCTAAGACAATATAACCAATAGAATGCATACTTTCAAAAGTGCAGTGTTTAACATGTTAGCTGGAAGATGCCATGTGGTGCAAGGTTCAAATGCTCCAACAACCTCCCATATACTAGCAAGCCAACGCTTTTCAGCTCTGACTCCTCTGAGCAAGGAGGTGCGACGCCAAAACGCATCAGTTTGCTAGTATACTGGTGTTGTTGGAGCATTTGAACCTTGCACCACATGGCATCTTCCAGCTTGCATGTTTAATGCCGCCCCCATTTTTTGCCTTTGTAGTTTCACATTTGATTCCCCTCCCCCCCATTAGAAGTGGGCTGCATTCCCCAAGCATTGAGAAGTGTATGGACGTGTCGCCTGTGTAGCCATTTCTCTGTGTGGAGAACCTTTAAGCGATGGGAGCGATTGTTTCTCTTACGGGGATACTCAAGTTGCGCAACAAAAAACTGGTCTAACAGGTCTTTATGGAGCTGGCTGTGTACAAAGTGGCGGCGTCATGCTTGAACAGAAAGGGGTCTCTCAAAATGTTGCAACAAAGCTGAAACCGTACTCGTCTCGATGGTCTGTAAGCTGTAGCACAATACCCTTCACACAATAAACATGGGCGTTTTACTTCTGGCTGTATGGTATGTTTAAAAGGCACATTTTTCATGACTAGTGTTATCCTTGAAGTCACTCCTGTGCATCTGCCACAATCTGTGTTGGAATTTGAGCATATTTTTTTTATGCTGCCCCCGTTAGCCTGCCCCTCTATTGCTCCCACAACAAATCCATTATGATGCTTGCCAGGTACAATCTGCCACATGGCTTTAAAGAAAGATACCTTCGAAAGAGAATTATCTTCCACTATATATCCCGATAAGAGCGGGACGTCGATCAAAGCCATGTTTGACGTATTCTGAATACCACGATAGCTTAAAAAAGAAAAAAGTAAAAGCAATAAGCACAAGTAACAACAAAAAAACAAATATAAAACAGTACAGCTGTATTGGAGCCTTGTGTAGAGCCAGTTTTCACAAAGCAGTTGCAGAGCTGTCAGCAAACCTTTTGCTCCGGTTTGGGGATGTTAAACAAAGATTTGAATGAAAGTGGCGACTGTTGCAACACATTTATACAGCTGTATGTCCAAAAACAGCAAAGTGGTGGATGGCACTGGATAAATTACCATCGGGCAGTTGCTGTACCCATTAATGCCAGTGAAGTGAGCAGTCCTCAAACAGGGAGGAAAGATGAATGAATTCATGAGTACAAATAACCTGTACATTCCAGAACACTTTATTAATCCCAAAGTGAAATTGTTAACCCCTTACCTCCTTTTCACCTGTATGCGCGGTATCTCATGCACCATTACCAAGCGCCATGTTGTAACTCCCTTAATCACAGCATGTTGCTTGATTTTCAAAAACTATCACCTTGGTGATGTCTGCTTTTCATCAAGTGGGTTGTTTTGGGGGCGTTTGCATTGTCCTGGCACTTTTGACAGTAAAGAAAACCCACTTTTTCAAAAAATTTCATATGGTTATATTTTGCAACGATCCGGGGTGATTATGCTCTAGTGGTGTATGCGTTTTAAAGGAACACTGGTTAGCCCTGTATGTTTAAGGGCATTACAGCCCAATTTTATTTAAACAAAAAAGTCACAGAAAAAAAAAAAAAATCTTCCCTCTCAGGGGTTCCACCCATCATTGTATAACAGAAATTTCCGCCTCCTGGCTCACTCACTCCTTGTTAAAACTAACTCCTCGAGCTTACTTGCTCAGCTTCATGCTGCTTGGTCACAGGCCACATCTGCCTCCTGCAGCCTTAGACTCCCAAAGGCCACCTGCCTGTAGGCTGGAGCTGTTCCTAAGTGTGAGCCCTGAGCTCTCTTTCTGAGGCTCTAAATCGAGAAACCTATTCGAGCATCTCGCTCTAATCAGGCACTTCCAAAACACGCCGGACATCTGAATGGTGGGCGGCAACAATACATAGATTCATGCAATGCATGAATCTATGTATTGTTGGTTGATAAGAGCAGGAGAGAGGGGGCGGTGCTCCTGCGCCCACTATGGATGCACTGCCACTGAACTGCAACAACTTCCATTTTATTCTCCAAGGTCCTTGCTTTCAGAAAATATACTGGATTGGGTTGATGAGTTTAACTATTCTCCAGGCCTAAAATGTGCATTTTAACATGTTTGAAAAAAAAAAAAAAAGCTTTTGATAGACATGTGGACAAAGTTTGCGGACAAAGCTTGCTGGAAGTCTCTCAAATGCTTTGCAAAAGCTTGCAGTAAATACATTTTATGTACAAGCTGAAGCCTAAAAAAAAGTTATACCAGAACATGACTTACTCCCAGATCAATGGAGACAAATAGATATTTCTGAGGGAGTGATTAAAAGTGAATTGTGAAGGAGCGATCGATTTTGGTTTGCAGGCTATGCTTCGTTTGCTGTAACCTGCTGTTCTGCATTGGACTCAACAAGAACCTCTTTAATGCTGTGAGGAAAAAATAATGGAGGAAGAGCAAAAAAAAAAAAAGTGATCTGTGGTTTCCATCAAATGTTCACTGGTGGCTTTTCATTTGTGCTTTCATTCGTATTTTTATATGAGTTATAGGTAGTGTTATTCAGCAGAGATTTTTTATTTTATTTTAATGTAGGAAACCATTTTGGATTTGAGTTCCCTTGCTGGGTGGCAGGTCTAAGTGCTGAATAATTTGTTTTACTAATTTATGCCCTACTTAAGGCCCCAAAGAGTTATGGGGACTCGAGATCTGCACCCAGCACATGACAATATTCTCTTATTATCTATTTTACCTCTACAGATTACAGCATCTTTCAGTTATTGCAGAGCGTACATTAAAACAAAAGCCACTAAAGACAATTCTTTATCCTACCTGGCATTCACTTGACAGTCAACCAAGTACGCCACTCCATTCTGACAGTTTCCTGGGAATGTAGTCACAGACAGTGAAAAGGCAGAATTTCTCTGTCTCACGGGAACATTGAACTCAACTCCAGTCTGTAGGGAATAGACACAAACAACAAATGTTAGGTTGTCCGATTATTGCTCCCTTGAATGCATATGACAAATACAAAAGGAATCCATTCACTATGGAACAAAGGAAAGGAGGTTTAAAAAGCAGATTAGGTAGGCACCTGTAGATGTTGTACAGAGAAAAAGGATCGCTGCTGCTTCCGACCAACCCTGGTGAATAAATGATCAGGAGCAGCCTCAGCCTACATATTTCTACCAAACCAACCACACACCTTGATGCCGGATAGGATTTGGTGGAGACATGTAGGCCAAGTCCACTCCTTATCTGGCCTTTACATTTACTAGCCCTCTTGATTGGCATCAGGACAAACCGGCACCCAATGCTCTGGAACACACGGATGTGCTTTTCACCTCTTTGAGCGGCACCAAAAGCAATATAACAGGTTGTAGATGTACAGTTTTGTTGTGGGAGAAAAATGTGCCGAGTTTTTGGAGGAGGTCCAAGATTTTCTGTTCGATCTGCATTTCCATCCTTCTCCATGGTAATAAGCAACAGCTACTGACTAAAAGAAAACTGGACTGTGGAGCTAAACTATTGACTGGATGAGCAGTAGAGAGTCTCAGTGTAGGTTTAGAATCTCAATGTGCCTTTCAAGTCACATTGGAAACCTTTCTGGAGTGCCTGAAGGACATGTACCAGTATGTCCAATTGCAAGGGAGTACAGGAGCACATCAGCTGAGAGGCACAATCTAAATTGCGAGTTTTGTGGGGAAATTTGTGGTCACTGCCAACGGAAGCATTTCTGCCAGCTATCCCTCAATTTTCATGAGCAAAAAGATTTCTGGTCAGCTGAATGTCCAGCAAAAATCACCTTTATTTCAGCAAGTCCATAAAAACATATCCCGAAAAAAAAACAAATAGAGGGGAACAGCATTACTATCTAACGTGTTTCACGCTCCCTTAGCGCTTGAGCTATGACCAAGTGCTAAGGGAGCGAGAAACGTGTCAGCTGCTGATTCTGTTCCCCTTTTGTTTTTTTTTGTTTTTTAAATAAAAACGCGATTTTATTGGACGTTCGGCCAACCAGAATTCCCCCCCCCCCCCCATTGGGCCAGCACCTGGTCTGTGCATTAGTGGAGGTGGAGATAGGAGGCTGGCCTAGAGCGGTGTTCACACACATCTGTCCCTCAAATTGTATTTATTTGAGAATAGAGGAGTTTGAGGTGGTTTGTTGGGAGTGAAGCAGGTGTTTTCCTAGTATAGTCACTGGTGAACACTGAACAGCAGTCCTCCAGTCAATTTAAGATTTCAGTATAGCCAGCATCCACTCACCAGCCAACTACAAAACTAGGGAAGGCATGGAAGGGCATCCGGGCAGAAGCTGAAATGTACAGTACCAAGTATAGTTTTGTTTATGTAGGGAGTGGAGGTTGTATTATGCAGTAAATATGGAATCAAAAGTTAAAAGGCAAATGTATGTCCTGTGCACATCATTCTCCATAGGTACCATCCTGAATACATATTGTATCTAAATTTCCACTCCAACCACCAAACCAAAGTGGTAGGGCAAGGAGAGGCTTGGACTTTAAATGTACCTTATAGAGAATAGACAGCCTAAAAATATAACCACAAAATGTTATTACAAAAGTTAAAGGGTATCCAAAACATAATGCAACCATCAACTCATCATGGACTAGATCATTCCACATAATACAGTAATTTGGATATGGCCATCATCTCTAGAAGGTACATTTAAATTCCCGTTTTGTATGACTCTCCCCACCCTCCCTCTTTGGTTTGGTGGTTTAAGTGAAAATTGGACACTATAGAGTTGATTTATTAAAACTGGAGAGTACAAAATCTGGTGCAACTGTGCATAGGAACCAAATCAGATTTATTATCAGAATTTATTTAACAAGATGACATTAGAAGCTGATTGACTACCATGCATAGCTGCACCAGATTTTGCACTCTCTCGTTTTAGTAAATTTACCCCTATGTGCAGTTATGGTGTAATAAGTCAAGGCCTTTTCCATCCAAGTTTAGCTCCATGTTGATTATTCACCAAGTTATCAGTCAATTCTAAAGGTGAGCAGCAATAGAACGTTACCTGCAGCAGCACACAGCCATTCCCAGAAACCACCATGCTATAATTTCCAGGAACCCGATTAAGAATCTCAGACTGAAGGAGGATTCTGCTGGATTTGGAAACATTGAATTCTCTGATGACTCGATCTCCATATTTCAGCTGAACAGTGTTTCTGGCATTGTTCTGGTACACCAGAGCTCCATAACTACACAGGGCATCCAACACTGCCATGGTGTCCTGAGGGGAAACAAGCAAGTCAGTATATCCAAAACACTTTTTAGTTCTGATGTGTAGAAACAAACAAATCAGCACTTGTGGAAAAAGGAGGAAGCAGGCAAAGACACACGACTTATAAAAAATACAGCCAAAAGTTTTGCAGTGCAAAAAATTAATAACAGGTTGCATTAAATAATATTTTTCAACATTAAACCTCATTTCCCATGTAGGTGCCCAACCCATTAATGTATTGAGGTCTTCCTGTAAGGTTTCCACAGCCTGTTGTGAAGTTATTGCCCTGCTTAGCTTTGTATCGTAAGCAAACACTGAGATTGAGCCATTTATCCCATCCTCTATATCATTTATAAATAAAACAGAATTGGTCCCAGGACAGCTCTTTGGGGGACCCCACTTACCACCCAGCCCATTCTGAGTGATTGCCATTTATCACCACACTTGGACAGAGCCCTGTAACTAGCTTTCTATCAAGGAACATACGCTATGGTGGACACTGGCAGACCTCAGTTTGTAAAAGAAACGTTTATGGGGAACTGTATGGAATGCCTTTACAAAATCCTGGTATACTACATCCACAGGCCTTCCCTTATCTAGATGGCAGCTATCTTACTCATAGAATGTTAATAGATTGGTCTGACAAAAACGATCCTTCATTAATCAACGTTGATTACTACAAATACCATTTTCATCAGCAAATTCTTGGATATAGTTCCCTTTATCCCCTCTAATAATTTACAAACTATTGATGTTACATATGTTTTATTATGGACTAAAATTTACATTGATAAAGACCCATTTTAAATACAGCGCCTATTTGTTTGGTTGTATTTGATTATTGGTGTCTCCAATAGAGCAATAATTCTAGCACCAGAGCTCCTGTGTACTTCAAAACTGATGACCTGTAGGGACATTTAAAGTGTTGCATATGGAAAATAGAGGTTACAGAAGTTGGTCACCATTTTAAGGCTTGACATGTTGGGTATATATTTACATGGCACAACGTCAGCTTTTATACTACTACCAAAAAATTGGGCAATTTATTGTGCCCTAAATGTTAAATTTGTTGTGTATTTTTTCTTTGGCAAAAAAAGGTTTGCCTGTAATGATACTGTACAGGCATACGTAGTCAGTGGAGATTAAATAGAATACGCAGTGTGAAATGTATATAGCAAGCATCAGAAATACAGCCAAATGAGGTTCAGTTAAAGACATACAAGGAGGATCATAAAATGAGTGCGTTTCTTTTACTGAAATTTTGCTACTACAGATGGGGGTTTTATTTAGGTAATTTGGCAAACAAATGGAAACCATGCAGTGCTGTGAGAGGTTTGTGGCAAACTGACCTTCTCATATGTGCTTTTGTTTCTAGTAATAAAAAAGAACTACATAGGGACCACCAGGTCGATTTTAATCCTTTATGACCAGACGTGACTGTGACTGTAGATTGTTGTCAACTGGTAAAAAAGCCAACCATTTATTGACTGCAAACACAAGCAACATTAAAAAACGGCCAGACAAGAGAAGTGAATGGCTGCAATTTGTTTAGCAATTGATTGCAGTAATCCAGATCATGTAGCAGGCAGCATTTCATTCTGATGCAGAATTTTCCCTTTAGCATGGTTTTCAAAGGGACTTCCATAAAGCTGAGATAAGCATAGGTTTTATTTGATAACAAAGCATTGGTACTCCGTCTTGTGTATTGGAGTAGAATGGCATGTGGAATTTACGTGCTTGTAAATGTATTGCAAACTGAACCACAACATTTTACGCAGCTCTCTGTTCCAGTCTGAAAGCATACTGGTGGCCATAAAGATTTGTTTGCCAACTCTTTAAAACTCTACAAAACACAGTCTGGTCCATAGCTAAATGGAGTGTGAAAAATTCTGGAGCATTACCAAGAACAGAAAGCTTACCGATGTGGTCCTGTAAGAGCCATGTATATTCTGCTGTCGAACAAGCCAGTTGCTAATCTTGGCCATTTCATTCAGGTCATTTGGAGATACTGTAGAGCTATTCTCCCCATAAGCCATAGCCTTAAGGACAGTGGCTGTTAGCTCCAACTCTGCTGAGGGGGCAGAACGAGAAAACAGGTAGGGAGTCTGCTGTTCTGGACGCTTTTTACGTTGCCAGTAAAGACTGTTACCTGGGGAGAAGCAGAACAAATAGTCATTTACCAAAAAAAAATCAAGAAAATGCAGTCTAAACAAGAACCTATTGTTTTTAATATAAGATTTAGGCTGTAAATGCAGAGGTGGGTGTGAAGATATGAGTTCTTTCAACCAGCATAGGCATCCATTATCTGCAGAGCCCCATCCATCTAAGGAATAGGGGTTTCAGAGAAAGCAGATAACAGACCATGTCCACATAGTGAGATCACAGGCCCTGCAGGACCTCTAATAGAATGGTGGTCAACAGAACAAAGGTCAGCATATAGCCACCATTGGCACAGACAATGGATGGGTGCTGGTTTGAAGATTGTAGATCGTATTAGTCATGCAAGACAAAAGGACAACCAGCAAAAACGTTCAAGATCTGAAGAGCAGGGTAGAGGATGGATGATAATTCTGGAGTCACTCTATCCAATTGGTTAATAGGAGTTGAAACTGACTTAAAAGCATGTACAGCTTTCTTTGCAAGATTATGAAGATATCCAATCTTCACACTAGTAGGAGCCTAAGATCTCCAAATATAACTTTCTGCTAATGGGTAACCAGGCTCATTTACCCAAGATGCACAAGTTACTCTTCCCCACCCCCTTGGTTTGAGTCGCTTTTCAGGCATTTTAGAGCTAAAAATAGCACCTGTAAAGTACCTTCAGGCCACCCCAGTGTGAAAGCCTGAGTGTGCTTGCAGGACAAAAAAAAAAAAAAAGGAGCAGCATCTTTGGGGCAATGCGGGAGTGCTTCTAAAATGCCCTGCCCATTGCATTGCGCAGTCTTCAGTGTGAAAGTGGCCTCACTTTTCTCCTACCCCACCTATTACTATGTCAATACATTTGAATAAAAACTCTCATTGCATAACTTTAAGTCAGGCATTTAACACGAATTGCACACTGGCAAGATTTACATTAAAGTTGATCACGTTTAAAAAAATAATAATTGTGTAGCGCTCAAATATATGTGAATATGAGCCTTTTTAAAAACAAAACCTTATGTGAAATGATCAGAATATTCAAAATCAGATAGATCATATTAGTCCATCTTGAGTAGACGGTATAAAATATATTGGTACAAAAGGAAGTCTATAAATGGTGAATCAAGAGCGATTGCCAACCAACACATTTCGTCCCACCGGACATCATCTCACACCACAGATGATGTCCGGTGGGACAAAACGTGTTGGGTGACGTTTGTGGCAATCGCTCTATACCTTTGAGGAGGCAAGCTTGTTTCCCCCCCCCCCCCCCCGATTCCTTGAAAGTGTAAACCCCTTTTTAATAAAAAGACCATACAGAGTTACACTATGTGGATTTATCTTCCATGGCCAATGCCATGGAATAACCTCACTTTTGAGATATACTTGTCGTTCACCTCGGAGTCTATCCTTTGATGCAAGTTTACCTGTTCCAAATTTGAAGTCCATACTCCAATCATTGCCTTTGGTATGGATGATTTCATTGAGGACATTTCCTCAACAATGCCTGCTTGACCCAAGTTTTATACAGTACGTGTGTCTATCTTGTCTGGCAAGTGTGCCAACCTTACTTTTCCCCCCTCATTTGCATCACACAAGCAAATATATTTCAAAATTCACTGTATTTGATTCACCATTTATGGACTTCCTTTTGCACCAATATATTTTATACGGTCTACTCAAGATGGACTACCATGATATTTCCGTTTTATCTATTCTGATCATTTCACATAAGGTTTTGTTGTTTGTAACATAAGTTCACATTCACCGATTTGAGTGTGACACTCTTTGTTTTGCACTTTGTGTCCAGGGAAGTGTTGGCGGCTCCCCCAGTTTTTTCTTTGCGCACATTTCTCTTATATACTATCCACTTTAATTTTAGGACATATGTACAGTGTGTGTATGTTTAACAATAAATGATTTGTTGGCTTTCATACCTTCATTAATGGCCAACGTTTTCAACTTTGCACGCATAGCATTGGCGCGGTTCACATTCCCGGACACCCGGAAGGCATTGTAGAGCATAGCATAGTTAAACACTGACTGATCCTTTTGAGAAGCGGCATCCAGGTAGGAGAGAGCTAGACGTAACAGTGAAGGCTGGAAAGAGCTCATTATGTGTACAAAATAAACATATATTGCATTTGCTCCATTTTAATTACAGAAGTCATTCTATCCTTTTAGATTCAACATCTTTTTGGCATGTCAATGGGAGGTACAAGAACAAAAAGGCATTAACCCACAGTAGCCAATGAGAGTTCATCCTTCACTTATCCAACTGGTAGCCATTATTTGCTCATGGCCTTATAGTTCACCTTGTTAAGCTGGCCATGCACTTTGGTTTTGTATTGCAGAGTAATTGAAGCACAGGATGCCACACGTGTGCCTTTTTTACAATCCAATTTACTTGCAATGCATTGAAATGTGTAGTTCTTGGTAACATTTGTTTGCATTGCTTAGAACCAGTAACATAAATTATGGCATTCTATTACATGCTACAATCCCATAATCAATTACTACATGTTTTACCAACCTACATTCATACATCCCCCAAAGTCTACCTTTTTTTTTAATAGCATTAAAGCCTGGTTCACACCTATGCTTTTTTTTGTGCATTTTCAGTTTTGCAGAAACACTACAGTCCATTTAAGATGGTTTTCTATGATGTAGTTCACATCTGTGCATTGTATGGAAAAGGCAAGGAGTTTTCTGTTTTGTTTCATAGACTTCAATAGATCAAAAAATGTGTATTGGAAAACACAAAATGCACCCGGAATATGCAAACTGCAAGCTTCATAGTGTGAATCAGGCATAAAGAAATGGAAATTTTCATATGCAATTTGATTTTGTACATTAAACACAATACTGATACGACTGTATGTAGCTTGTGGAAGAATCATGGGTGGTTATTAAAACAATTAAGTACAGCTGATTGGGAAAAAAATACTTACAGTAGATGCATAAGTGGTCTGAGCCATGAAAATGACGACAGCACATGTAAACCCAACATCATCATCAGCACCTCCCTGCAAAAAAACAAAAGAAAACAAAACAGATATAAGCAGTTAAATCCTACGTGTAAATTGAAATCTTGAAACCACTTTGGACTACATTGATGAAACCCATGCCAAACAGTCTTCTTCCTGCACCTAGTTTTGGTTGGACTTTTGTATGCCAAAAAATAAATAACTTTCAAATAAGTGCAAGACTGGGCTTTTTTGGCCTGGTGGAGCGGGTGCCGATGTGTGAAAAGGACCCCACCATGATCCTAGACAGCAGCGCCAAGCAAATGCCAGTTACATTTTTATTGAAGGTCTTTAAGGGAATGGTGCAATACAGGATTTTGCACACACCCACTTCTAGATTTTCTTTAAGCATGTGTAAAATCAACTTTCAGTTTTGGATAGAGTGGAAAGTAGTATTTTAGTTTTAAACCCCCCTTAAAAACCCCTCTATTTGTCCTGTTGGCCACTGTATCCTGACAGGTCACAGTAATGGGAGGTGAGGGGAAATATTTAAATGGGTAAACCTATTTCGATTGCATTCTTATGCCCCATACACACTCTCGGAAATGCCAACAGCAAAAGTCCAATGTGAGCTTTTGGAAATTCTGACCGTGTGTATGCTCCATCAGACGTTTGCTGTCGGAATTTCCGCCAACAAAAGATTGAGCTGTTCTCAAATTTTCCCGACAGAAAAAAATCCTATTGGAAAATCTGACGCGCAAAATTCCGACACATGCTCGGAAGCATTGAACTTCATTTTCTCGGCTCGTCATAGTGTTGTGCATCACCGCGTTCTTGACAGACGAAAGCTCAGAGAACTTGTGTGTATGCAAGCCAAGCTTGAGCGGAATTCAGTCAGAAAAACCATCCAAGGTTTTTCTGACGGAAAATCCAATCGTGTGTACGCAGCATTAGAGAAGATATCCCCTTGCTTTTGGAGATTTTTTTTCCCCTGCTGTTTTTTGGTACAGAAAAAGATCAGATTGCATACAATGACATCAGTTACACCTCCTCCGTTTATCCCATAGAGCTGAGTGCCATCTAGCTTAGCCACCTGTCTGCCACTAAAGCCTAGTACACAACATTAGTTATTTTTTGGTCAACCCAGCAAAAAAATAAATAAAAAAAGGAAGAAGGCTCCGGTGGATACCACTGTACTTACACAATCCGATGTTAGTACAGCGATCTCCCCCGCTAAGCTATAGTGTTCTGACAGGGGGAATGTCCCCTCGCCAGAACACTCCGGTCAATGCTCTCAACCATTAGATGAGAGGGCTGATCGGCCGCTGGTTTTTCAGCATCGTTTTCTGAATGGCCGGTAAAGGCTGCCATACATACGGGCAGAATGTTGGCTGTTTATTGAACAGCCAATGTCGCCCGACAATCAGGTCGCATGTATTATTAAGTATTCTGCACTAGGTTTCCCATTTGCCTCTGGCTGAAAAAAAATAAAAAATAAATAAATACAGTGCCCTTACCTTCAGTCCACTGTTAAACAAGGTCCCCACTGGCTTGAACCCTCCAGTATTCAAGTCCTGCAAATTTTCCAAAAAGATAAGACCTTGCTTGAAGATGTTGTCATCAACAAAGGTATATGGTCTTATATCCCACAAGGTTTTCAAAGCCAACACAGTCAACCTACAAATCAAAAGATAAAGTCATGCTCTGGCCATTTTCAAACCTTCCGCTTTTAAACGACAGCCCCCCACCCCAATTTTTTATTTTCTTCCCCATTTTATTGCATCTCCCCTCCCTTCATTTTTCTCCCACCACCCCTTTTTTTAAATAGATTTTTTTTTAAACTACCTTCCTTAAGCAAACAATAAAGTCTTGTCACTGGGGTCTTCATGGATGGGGTCTATAGGATCCTACTACTGCAGTGGTAGGCAGGTAGGAGGAGTTTTTGCATAAGAGAAGTGGTCACTTTGTCTAAAAACAGCCAGACTCACAGCACCTTTAAATATCAGCAATAAATTAAACTTTAAGCAAGGCAGGTTCTCTTTTTAGATAGATAGACAGACAGATATCAGCTCTACATTGGTGCTTTGTGAGCTACAGGCATCCAGGGTACTTGATGCAGCCTCAGATGCACCCAAATGAGAGCATTACCCAGGTTCATTTAAATATTTTTTATTATATTTTGCTCCTATTTTGTGAAGGCAAGAAGTGGACCCTGGATTTGAACATGCTTAGAGTGAGATTAGATCATCCCTCCTGTACTAAATAAGTCTCCATGTGTATAGTTGCTATACAGGAGGTAAGTTATAGATCCGTTTCAGCCTTAGTGCTGATGTAAGGAGGTTTCAAGTAGGAAACAGGTTTTTTTTTTTTTTTATCTACTACTCTCCATTACTGTACCTGAGAAGCCTGTGGGGTTCTCGTTTGACCTCTAGGGATCTCCCTTTCACCTTTAGAATAGAAGGTTACTGTATGGAGTGTATCAAAGTGCACTAGGAAAATCCATCTGAGCACTAATGTGTCCTCTAAAGGGGTTTAGTGGCCATCTAAAGGAAGCCAGTGCCTATTATTGGCAATGGAATCCCTTGAGATTTGAGCAGCTTTTTTTGTTGGGGCCATAAGTATATATGAAATGTGATTGGAGTCCTGCATGGGAGAGAGAAGGGGCAATAGAATGTGCAACCTGTGGTTTAAAGCAATTCCTTGTACAACATGAAAGAGCTAGCGTAACACTGTTTACTACTCCACATGTACGCACCAGAGCACCCTTTATTTTATTTGGGAATAGCTTATTTTCTGTTGAACTGTTCTAGCTGCCATGATTTGAGACAGTTTGTACCAAATTTAAAAGTCAAGCAAGAGACACTTCTTGAATTATACCACCTTGTCTGTGTCATACATATATGTATGAAAGTGAGCCTCATTAGGCCAAATACAGCCTATATTTCAATTAGCCAGCTTGGGGCAATAGAGGTGGTGGGTGGTCAGGAGATGGAATGATGGCAGCTAGGAGACTAATTACCGTAGTTCTTTAGCTATGTGTCACAGGGTCTGGCCTAGGGACCCGTCTGGAACCATGATATAGCTAGGCCTTACACGCGTCTATAGTGATGCATGTGCTCCTGCCTTGCCTCATAGTGTAAAGGTGCCATGTGCCCTGTGTGTGAAATGAGCCGGTATTCGAGCGCGAGCTTTTCTCCTCTCCCTGGAATGCATAAATGAGGGAGCCAATTCCATGCATTTCAAACTAGTTTGAAGTTTATAACACAACCAATAGTGGTTGTTCCATCCCCATGTAAGGTCCTCTACACATGTCTTGGCCATGCATTTATATGTTTATTAACTCATAGCAACAAGACATTTTTTCTCTAGAAAACTCAAATAATGTGGCAGTTCAAGCCAAACCCCTCCAAAAAAAACATTTTTTCTAGTGTTGAATAGACTTAGGAAAAGGTAGAGCCAGTCAGGTTTTCCACATCCAGTCCCACACGGTCACCCAAAATCAGTATAGCAGGGTGTGCTGCCAACTGTTGCACCGTTTAAATTCAAACTAAATAGCCAACACTATGGAGTCTATGTGAAACACACACACACACACTAGACAAAAGTCATTGGAATTGGTTACCTCTAGGCATACCTGCCTTCAATTTATTGCAGCATATGTCCCAGGATGAGAGTTTTATTAGATTAGCATTGGGAACCATACTATACAGAGGGACCTTGACTAGGCGCAGTGTGGCTTCCACATAGGATTTGCAAATCTATAAAACCCAACTCCTCTGCTTTTAATACACACAGGGTTCATTTTTAAAATTTGCTTTACAAATGTCTGAAGCAGCTGCCCAGGCTTTGAATTCTCACCCTATTTTGCTTAAAGCATTTTCAGCTGGTCTTTTTCCAGATTTTAATTTTGGGCCATTTTGATTGGCCAGGCCGAAATGACATCAATACTGCATATGTGTGGTAGTTCATTCATCTCAGATGATGAAATTGCACACCTGAGTTGCACATTCACAGCTGTGATGTACAGTTTAGACAGGTAGATAAGGCATTTAATAGAGAATAGACACAGGGGATGATTTACTAAAACTGGAGAGTGCAAAATGTGGTGCAGTTCTGCATGGAACCCAATCAGCTTCTAGGTTTTATAGTCAAAGCTTAATTGAACAAGCTTAAAGGATTACCAAAGAGAATTTATTTTTTTAAACAAAAACATGTTATACTTTCCTCCACTGTGCAGCTCGTTTTGCACAGAGTGGCCCCGAACCTGGTCTTGTGGGGTCCCTCGGTGGCTGTCTCGGCTCCCCCCACAAGAACTTTCCTACTTTATGCAAGCTCTCTCGCATGGTGGAAAGTTCTTGCGGGTGTGCTCCCGTTATACTGCCGGTGGCTATAGCCGTTCACGGTATCACTCGGCCCCGCCCCCAGCATGCCGCATCATTGGATGTGATGGACAGCAGCGTGAGACCATGGCTGTGCTGCTTTCAATCAACCAATGAATTAGCCGAGAAGCTGACCGAGAAGCCTGCGCGTTCACGGCGCAGGACTTTTCAAGGGTCAGGTAAGTAAACGGGGGCTCGGGGAGGCCGCTAATGCCGAGATGTTTTTTCACCTTAATGCATGCATGCATGCACCTTTACAACCCCTTAAGTTAGACTGGCTACCATGCACTGCTGCACTAGATTTTGCACTCTCCAGGTTTTAGTAAATGAACCTCATTGCATGTCTCTTCTGCTTCAAAAAACTGTCTGTTAGCTTTTTCTTCAAAACCCACTTTAATATGTTGATTTCCTAGGATAGTTAATCCTACCTCAATTTGCAATCAGAAAAAAATGGCTTTACATTATTTTCACCTGGTAATCCTGCCAGTACCACTTTCGTTTCAGGGTGTCAACATGCACTTGTTCTATGCGTCAATGAAAGCAGGACAGGAGTATAGAAACCTCCCCCTTCCATAATAGAGGAACTCAAGGCCCTCAGCCAATTACTGATAACAGGAAGCAAGGGATTTCTGGCAGGATCAGCAGGTTTTTTTATGTACTCAAAGAGATAACAAAATGCATTACAAAGTCATGTTACTAGTTTGGGTTCACGAAAAAAAAAAAAAAAATTGCTTTAGATCTACCTTTAAGATCGCAGCAGCTTATTTTGCAGCAGATGAAAAGCCATTTTTAATTAAGCAAGTTTAGGCTAACATTATCTGCAGCTGGTCACTGTTCCCAATAACTGCCCCAAAACACATGCCATCAACCATTATCCTCAAGTCTGAGCGTGTCTGTAAAATCCTACAAGGACATACATTGTAGAGGAATATGGGGACTGAGCAGACATTGGCAGACCCAGAATAAATTGAATTTGTCAGCCACAGGTCACACCTGCTTGGGTTACTGAATCCACAAAAAAATTCCCAAAGCTGAAAAAAAAAAAAAAGCACAATACTTGGCTTGCAACATTGCTAGCACAAAACAATGTTAGTCAGGGGTCAAGTCCTGGGGAAAAAAGTGTGGGAACTCCCACCCAAGATCCACTCCCCCACCAAATGATACGCTCATATGCATAATTACTAAACCGCATGTTTTTTTGTTTTTTTTTTCGATCCACTGTACCTTAGTAATCCTTTATGTTACTGGCCGGATATGGATTCATCGGGTAGTGTGCGGGTATTCCGTTACTTCCTCAATGCCGCAATGTCTCCTGGGAGACATTGCTGCATCGAGGAAGTGACGGAATACCCGCACACTACCCGATGAATCCATATACAGGAAGCTGCCAGTAACATAAAGGATTACTAAGGTTCGCCTGCCCCTGACAGTGACTCGAGCTGGGTATCGCCGCTTAGTGAAGGATTGGCTCAGGCAGCTCGGCTGCTCTAGTCCTGCAAAGGGAACTGAGTTCCTGCTGAGAAAAAAGTGCAGGAACTCCGTTCCGACGCGTTCCCGCAGGACTTGAGCCCTGATGTTAGTGCTGCTGTCTATTATTTTTGAAGCTTACCATCCACTTGGCTTAGACCTCCCTGGGCTAAAGGCGCCGAAGCTTCCATCATAATTTCTGAAACGCACTTGTCTTACGTATCCTAGGAATAACCATTGTGGAGGTTAGAATTAAGGGCATCTGTCAATATTTAAATAACTACAGCATCTTGCAAATAAATAAAAAAAAAAAAAGTCTTGTAGTACAATCAAAGCTACGTCATGGTAGTGGGAAAGTGCCAAATTTACATTCAAAATTGAACTTCAATGGCTTATCATAGTGATATAGATCCATACACATTAAATATAGGGGCATACACTGGGGGTGTACATGGATTGATGACTCTGACTAAGCTGTTGCTTACAGCCAATGGGGCAGTCTCCCTAAAAATACAGTATCTGCTCCAAGTTGGTAATTTCGATCAGCTGGTAACTTCCCCTCATTTTCTGTGTAAGCAAAAAGTGATGAAAAATCTGTCCAATTGGGCCCCAAAAATAAATAAAAATGTAATTTGGCTTTAAAAGGGTTTTCAGATCTAGTTACACAAATCATTTTGATTTCAGTTATGTTTTTCCCTTAAAAATATGGAGTTTCCCATTTGTTAATGGTTTACATTGTTAGTTTAAAGAAATGTAATTAAACATTAATCCAAAAGCCAGGTTTAGTAGGTGGAGCCATGCAGATCATTACTTCATGCCCCAATGGTCAGCTGTGAAAGGCAGACATGAACGGATCCCGCCTATAATACAAAGCCAATGCAATCTGAAAAAGATACATTTTGGCTCCCACATGATATGGAAACCATGACCTTCATGAAATGGTGTGTCCTTTGGCCAACTTGTCCTGAAAATTATTTTTTGTCAGAACAGTTAAAACGAGTACAGAAAACTTGCAAAACAAAACACACACACAAATAGTTACAGCTTAATAGGAGTGCTTCTATAATGCTTGTGGGAAAAAGAAAAAAAAATAATTACCATTAGCCATATATTGCACTGCACGTTGTCGAATTTCCTCAGTAAGACGACCGGTTAAATTCAAAAACTCCATCGCACGCACTATTGGCATTAGTGTAGCAAGATTTTGCTCTCCGCATCCCCTGGGCTCAACAATTAAGTTTTCAGGATTTGTCAAAGCTCGGCCCAACATGTCCCCTGCAAACAAAGACCAAAATTAAAAAGGTACCTTACCAAATAGACTTAAAGGGTCACTAAAGGAAAAAAAAAATTGCTGAAATTACTGTTTACAGGGTATAGAGACATAATAGTTAACTGATTCATTTTAAAAATGATTAAAAATAGATAAAAACCAATCATATAATGTACCTACAGTTTAGTTTCGTTTTTGCATGCCGTTTCCTGGTTCTCTAATGTACAGAGACAAAGAGCCAATAGAGGGCAGTGAAGGTTTTGCAAAACGAAACTGGATTGGTGCTGAGGGGTTTTAGACACACCTCCTTGATTAGTGAGAAATCTCCCAGTACTGTGGTGATCAGGAAACAGACAACCAGGAAGTGTCCAGAACAGAGGAATTACAGCAACATCAAAGCAAAAACGAACAATGAGGACATGAAACCAGGACTGCAGTAAGGTAAAGGAAGCTATTTAGCTAAAAAAATGTTTTCCTTTAGTGACCCTTTAAGGCAAACCTGAGAGGAAAAAAATAAAACACACACACACACACACACACACACACACGAAATTCACAAAAGAAAAAAAAAAAACACACGTATCCAGTGTTTGTTTTCTGTCCTATCAAAGATACACACATGACAAATACACAAGAGATTCAGTTTGTGTTCATCATAGTACTTTGTACAATCCTAGAAACAGACCTCAAAGACTGCAGCTTTATGACTATAAATATATAAACAGAAAGGTCTGGTTGGGAGTGGTGCTGGATCTCAAGGTAGTCAAGGTCTGATCATGAGTAGCGTTGGATCTCAAGGTAGTCCAGGTCTGGTTGGGAGTGGTGCTGGATTTCAAGGTAGTCTGTTTAAAAAGGTCTAGAGAATACAAGGCCAATAAGCTACTTGTGGAAAACACTTAAGCTAGATTCATAGAGCTTGGCGCAGTTTTTGGCCAGCGTAGCGCATCCCATTTGCACTCTACGCCAACGTAACATAGTGAGGCAAGGCCAGTATTCACAAAGCACTTGCTCCTTAAATTATGTCGGCGTAGCGAAAATTGTCCGGCGTAAGCCCGCCTAATTCAAATTAGGTAGGGGGCGTGCTACATTTAAATTAGCCGTGACCCCATGTAAATTAATCGCCGTTCGTACGGCGCACACGCGCAGGCTCAGAATCATTTTGCAAATACTCCCTAAGAAACGTCGGCTCAATGCTTTCGACGTGAACGTAACCTACGCACACCCCCATTCACGTACCACTTACGTAAACAACGTAAAATTAGACGGCTGTTCCGACGTCCATACCTTAACATTGGCTGCGCCTCATATAGCAGGGATAACTTTACGCCGGACGTAAGCCTTACGGAAACGGCGTAGCGGGCGCAAGTACGTTCGTGAATCGGCGTATCTAGCTCATTTACATATTCTATCATAGATCTACGGAAGCGCCCCTAGCGGCCAGCGTAAATATGCACCCTAGATACGACGGCGTACTAACACTTACGTCGGTCGGATGAAGCAGGAATTCAGGAGTATCAAGTTCACTGAATAGCGCGCATAGATACGACGGCACATCTTTCAACTTACGCGGCGTATCAATAGATACGCCGACGTAAAGTCTTTGTGAATCTAGCTCTTGGTGTCTACTTGTTGAGGGAACTCCAGGAGGAAGTGCACCAAAAAGATTAACTGATGAATTGGTTGGGTTCAGTTCTTTTCAGTATAAGATTTCAATAGCGGTTAGCACACGTCACACCCTGGACTAACACAAATTCTCCTCACAGGGGCCACTTGGGACACTTTCTCAGGCCTTGAAGAGTGACTTTGCAACATGTTTTTTGGTGGAAACATTGGATCTGCAGGGATGTAGTATTTTTAATACACTCCTTTTGTATTGAATGTGGGAATGTGGGAATTCCATAGTCCACAGCAGGCTGTACTCCAACTATACCTCAACAGCAGTGTCCCTCTAAGCCCAGAGTGAGTGGTGATCTCATTGAGCTTGCTTCAACAGAATGTGCTTGAGATTCCGCATTAAGGCCCCGTACACACGAGAGGATCTATCCGCTGGAATTGATCTGCGGATCAGTTCCAGCGGATAGATCAGCTGGTGTGTACAACCCAGCGGATCTTTTTCAGCTGATTTTTTTCGGGCCGACCGATTTCCAGCAGATAAAAATTTCTTAGCATGCTAAGAAATCTATCCTCTGGAATCAGCTTCAGCGGATCGATCCGGTGGTCTGTACAGACTCACCAGATCGATCCGTCCGATTCCCTCCCTCGCATGCGTCGTAATGATTCGACGCATGCGTGGATATCCTTATATGACAGCGTCGCGCACGTCGTGAGCGTCATCATCGCGGCGACGGCGCGACACGTCATCGCGATGGGATTTCGGCGCGGATTTCGATCCGATGGTGAGTACACTCCATCGGATCAAAATCCGCGGAAATCCTCGAGAGGATTTATCCGCGGATACGGTCCGGCGGACCGTATCCGCGGATCAATCCTCTCGTGTGTACCCGGCATTAGAGTTTTGATAGCCTATCCAATCAGAGAGCCTCATATTTGGTCTGCGTTAGTTCCCTGCCTAAGCTGGCCATACACACTTCAATTTCTCCCATTTAGCTCATTGATTTCTCCATATATGCCAACAGTGCTTTTTTTCTCAGAAAATAGGTGCAGGAACTCAACCACGACCCCGTTCATATTTCAAAAACAGTAGAAAGGTCTAAAAGGGGCATTAAATACCAGGATTGCATTACATACAGAGTGCAGAGTTAAGGGGGTTACATACAGAGTGCAGAGCTGTTACTTGTAAACACAGAAACCAGACTTGTGTGTTAACAAGTGATTGCAGTGAGCAGGCACCTAAGGGTCTGAGCTAAAGGTGGTGGAACCGAGCTCCCCCTGAAAAAAATCCCTGTATGCCAAGCAGTGTATATAGAGTAGAATCAGCTGTTGGCAGTCAGATATTTCATTGTGATTGGATGCAGATGTCATTGATTGAAAATGTTCAAATCTGCTCCTTTGACAAAAGTTGATAAATCAAGTTTAGTCGACCTTAGGCGTTTACTGAGAGGGCATTCCACAGCTTAAATTTCAGCCACATTCAGCAGGATATATAGACCCAATTCAAACAGTATAAGAATAGCTAGTGCCCAACCGATTGAAGGGTGGGGGGGGGGGGGACTGCACTGCATATGTATTTTTGACAACTTTTCCTGCAAATAAAATGTCAGAACCCAAACTGATTTTAAGAGTTTAAAACCTGTCAAGTTTGAAGTCATTGTCTGTCTCATTGGGAAGACTTAACTTCATCTCCTGTCCGAACGATAACAGGAAAGAGGAAATCTATCAAAATTGACAGGGATTTCCCTCTCAGATGTCACCCGAACAGGTGTTGTGGGCTTACCTTTCACTTTTGTTCTGGGGAGAACTAGTTTTAGATTTCCCCCTCACCTTGTGTCTTAGTGATAGTGGTGACCATGACAAGGGATTATCTCCCCCAGCAGAGACAGACTGCTGTAGGAGATTCGACAGCATCCAAAAACAAGACTTTTGTCTTTAGGAATAAGGCTTAAGCCCCATACACACACGATTGGACTTCCATCTGACTTTTCTGTGGATTTTGCTCCAAAATGGGCATTGGCCATGAACTTGTGATGCATACACATGGCTTTTTCAGCCAACAAACACGAACCTAGTGATGTAATAGACTTACTACATAGTTTTTCCGCTCTTTACCGCCACCCTTTGGGCAATGTATGCTATTTTTTGATCTTTTGGTTCTGAGCATGCGTGTTTGGACTTTAGTCCGATGGACTTGTGTACACATGATTAGATTAGCTGACGTAGGACAATTTGTCTTCTCACAGCGAACATTTGTCCGATGAAAAAGCGAAAAAGTTTGTCCGATGGAGCGTGCACATGGTTGGATTGTCTGCAAAAACAGGTCCGTCAGACAACCGTTGTCAAAAAGTCAGATCTTGTCCACGGGCCTTTACTCAAGACATTTTTCAGCAGTGCATTCACTGCAGGATGGTTCCAAGAAACATTTAAAGTGGAGTTCCACCCATTTTTTTATGTTTGTCTGTGCTGCATGCTCTAATCTCATAGTGTTCAGAATGGACAATTTTTATTTAATTTGTTGCTTGTAAATACCTTTATTTTGTAGTCCTTCATTACTTCCTCCTCCTTATTTGCCTAGGCTATTTGCAAGGGTTTCTGGGATAGGCATCATGTTTCCCAGTAGTCCTTGCAAACCTGACTGAAACCTATTACATTGCTTGTGCACTGAGCATGTGCGAGATATGCAAAGCTGAAATCCAGGAAGTCATACAGTCTGGCTTCATGATGCCCACACTTAAGATGGCCACGGTCTATTTCTAGATTATAAACTATCTAAATGCTCTAACAACCTAACAAAACGGACCTTAGTTTACAGACTAACTTTACTAGAATACATTAAGCTTGTGTATTACAGGGGTATTTATATTTAAAAAGTGAAATTGTGGGTGGAACTCCCCTTTAATTACATTAACATTCCCTCTGTGGTAGCTTAGACAAAATGTTTTTTTTTTATTTGTTAGAAAACAAAATGCAGGAATTTAATACATTCATCCATTTTCACTGAGGTGGTGTGCTCACTTCTATGCATTTATTTTTAGCACTATTCATTGTATAGCACTACACTTGATTTGTAAATTGTATATACTTTGTATCAGAGTATTGTGTTAGCCAAAGATAAACTTTCCGGCAACAAATTGTCCTACGTCAGCTAATCCGATACATCCTTGAGAGCACATTTGGGTCTGAGTGCGAATCTCTTTATCTTTCAACTTACCTATTACTTGAACCTTCGCAAACATAGACCGAGGCACAATGTTTCCTGAGGGGTTGATGTTAACATTTACGATGGAGTTTGAACCTATGATAAAAAAAAGAAAAAAGAAACTATAAAACCTCCACAGTTCAGGACAGTCAGGTCATATTGAGAGCACGAAAATTCCATTCTGAAGACTGAATGCAAAAGTAAGACCAACCTTTTACTAGTCAGCCCAGTGGTCACCAACCAATGGCCCATGGACCATGAGAACATTTTAGTGGTCACCAGTTGTTCTGCCCCAAATCAACATGGTGGATAAATGCTGCCCAATGTTGTCAGTGCACACCGATAGACAATGCCTCTTCTGTATTTCCAGCAGCTGTGAACTCAGAGGGTGGCACCGGGAGTAGTGCAGAGAGTGGAAGATGAACAACAAGGGGACTCCCAAAGGCAGTAAACATTTTTAGGTAGATTCAGAGAGATTGGCCCAACTTTGCGGCGGCGTAGCTTAGCGTGTTTAGGCTACGCCGCCGTAAGTTAGCGAGGCAAGTACTTGATTCTCAAAGTACTTGCCTGCTAAGTTACGGCGGCGTAGCCTAAAGCGGGCGGGCTTAAGGGCGCCTAATTCAAATGTGTGTAAGGGGGCGTGTTTTATGTTAATGGAGCTTGACCTTACGGTTTTGACGTTTTTTTTAACTGCGCATGCGCTGGGCGCCTACATTTCCCAGTGTGCATTGCGGCTAAGTACGCCGCACGGCCTATTGATTTCGACGTGGACGTAAACGACGTAAATCCCTATTCGCAAACAACGTAAAAATTTCGAATTTCGAAGCGGGAACGGCGGCCATACTTTAACATTAGCTACGCCACCTAGGGGGCATCTTTAACTTTAGGCAGCCCATCTCTTGCGTAAACGGCGTAAATGTACTGCGGCGGCCGGGCGTACATTCGTGAATAGGCGCATCTACTGATTTGCATATTCTACGCCGACCGCAATGGATGCGCCACCTAGCGGCCAGCAGAAATATTGCAACCTAGGATAGGACGGCGCAAGCCGTCGTATCTTAGATATGTTTAAGCGTATCTCGGTTTGAGAATACACTTAAACATAGGTCGGCGCAGATTCAGAGTTAGGTTGGCTTATCTGTAGATAAGCCGGCCTAACTCTTTCTGAATCTAGCTATTTGAGTTTAGTGGTACGTAAGGTTGGTAACCACTGCTCTAGTCCATGCTTGAAACTGGATGGTGCTCTCATGGTTTCTCACTCTTCAATACTATGCAAGTTCTACATGTTAGTTCTTAATCTAGATAAAACAGATAGCTACTTTTTCACTCCATGTGCTCAAGTTTAATTAAAAATGATACACCAACTCTTTAAATGAGGGTGGTTGGGGGGTACGAGATCTTTAATGTGAACCTTGCAATGATAAAGCACAGATTCGTTTTAAGCCTTTCATACAATACTACATTTACAGTAGATTTTTCTCAAGACTGCCATGAATGGTTACAGTTGAATTATACTCAAAGAAGTGCTGGAAACTTTTAGACTTGCATGTGTAGTCAGATGAAAGAAAACTTCATACATGCTCAACAGATCTGGTAAGGCAGCTCCAAGAGTAGCTCAAACCATAGAAATATGGAAAGAAGCACCAGGCCGAAACCAGATAAATGTTCAAGATTTTAATTGTTGTTAAAAAAAAATTAAAAATTTAAGTCGTAAAAACCTCCAATGCATTTCGGGGGAAAACACCATTTCCCCATCATGACAATATTAGAACTAGTACTGAACTCTCGAAAGTAACAGCAGCTGCCGAGTGGAAATCATATACAAGACAGTTTATTCTATACCCATAGTTTTAGGCGTTTCATATGAAAATTATGAGCAAAAAAAAAAAAACTGTCCAAGTTGGTGTGTAACATTGTTTTATCATGTGAACAGTCAGATACTTGGAGCTAGTAGACTCCATAGAGACATGGAAGCTTTAAGTGACACACACCCCATTATAAGTATTTATAGTGGTTCTAAAATCTTAAGGTTTCTTTTTACGTCAATGAATACGTATTCCTCTACATATTTTTGGTAAAGAAAAAAAAAAAAAAAAAAACATACGCAATAAGCATATATGGATTGGTTTGCGTAAAAGTTATAGCGTCTACAAAATAGGGGAAAGATTGATCGCATTTTTATTATACATTTTTTTTTACTAGCAATGACGGCGATCGGCGATTTTTAACGTGACTGCGATATTGCGGCGGACACATCGGACACTTTTGATAAATTTTTTGGAACATTCACATTTATACAGCAATCCCTACTATAAAAATGCATGGATTACTGCATAAATGTGACTGGCAGGGAAGGGGTTAACACTAGGGGGCGAGGAAGGGATTAATGTATTCCCCAATTAGTAATTCTTACTGTGGGGGGAGGGGAGTGACTGGGGGAGGTGACCGATGGTTGTCCCTATATACAAGGAACACACCATCGGTCCCCTCTCCCTGACAGGAGAGGGGCAGACGGAAAAAAAAAAAAAAAGGGGGGGACAGGTGTAATGCCGTACCCCCCTGATGGCGGCCCTGGCCGCAACTTGGTACAGGAGCTACAGAAGCCCACGCATTGCAACCGCAATCCACTAATCAAAGTTGCGATGCTTGGCAGGATCAAATGCAAATATTAAAAAGTAAATTTGTATTTTTTTTTTTTTTTGCATTTTCCATTAAATGGACCAGTAACACAGTCCTAAGAAGCAATTAAAAATTCTCTTACCTTTGACACAGACAAAGTCGGTTTTGGTGACTTCTTGTTTGATGCCTTCAGGCTTAAATAGAAGGAAAAAAAAAATATTTTGTACTGTCTTATCAAGCTATAACCAGTTTAATGTGTAGACATCATGATTTTAGAGCTAGGCAACAGTTCATATTAAACAGCATGTAGCTCCATGCATTAGCATAGGTATCCAGGCAAGTATAAAATGTTGGCAGTCCATAAAAGTTGTTCACAAAAATAGGAGAGCACAAGATATGATAAGACAGAGCGTATGTGCAAAGAGAAACCAATAGAGCAAATATATAAATATACATAACAGCACATATAGCCATGCTACAATATACAAGACTTCCTTTCCAGGTTGTAAATTATAGCATTTTATTTTTGTCCACTCACCTCCACAGTGAAACTCCGCACTATGGTGTCCTTGCGCTTTGGTTCCCTAGGATCAGCAGGTCCCTCACATGACGCGCCAATGTGAATTGTTTCAGCCGTCACCGAGACATTGGCAACACCTGTACAATTGAAATACATGTCATCACCATTTTCACAGTATACCTTGGTATGGACATCGGTCATGGGCTGCAGTGACCAGAAGGCAGATGTGAGTGAGGAACTGGTGCCACTACAGCAATGTTTACATATTTAGACCAGATTTCACATTTTATGAGCTCCAGTTGGAACTATGCTATCCATCTTTTTTTTTTGTTTGTTTTTTGGTTGAGGAGTCCAAAATATACCTGGCCTAATCTTTTTTGTCCCCAGCAATTCTGACACTGAACTTCTCACATACTGAAACTTGACTTCTGTGAAATGCTTATAGGAATAATAAAAAAAAAAAAAACACACAACACACACACACACACACCCCACACCGCTAGTCTCTACAGTACATGGCAAGAACATCTCATGATCCATAATGGCCAAAAGCAAAAAACTTATCATGATTATCATACCGAAAGGTCAACTGCTTTTGCAAGACCTGCTTACTACCTTTATTCCTTACAACTTGTAGGATGTGTTTGAAAGCTTTTCATTACTTGCTAATCACATTTGTTAGTATAGCCTCAACATATGTTTTAATACCTTAACAATTCCCATAGCCCTGCATATTCTGCTTCTTGAGAAAAGGCATCTGAAAGTTTTTTGCTGTTGTCAACACATGAACAGTGCCACATCATTGGTTCCAGGGGGAGCAATTGTGCCCCATCAGTGGAATCAATGGCTGGAATTATGCCCCATTGTTGGCATCAGTTGGAAAAATACTGCCTTTCATCAGTGGGAGGAATAGTGCCCCAAAGGCCAGATAAAAGCCAACAAATGTAGCATTGAGCTCATGGACTGCAGTTTGGAGAACACTGCTCTATATACACAAGTTGATCCACATTGATCCAATACAAAACCCTGGGGCACACCACTTACAGCATTAGAACATTTAGAGAAGGCGTCATATCCCTTTCTTCATGCAACGCGTTTCCTATCCATGTACACACATTGATTTAATTTGTCCCAGACCATTGACACAACTGAATAAGGTGCAAGGTTAAGGAATTCCTAGAGAAACTGTAAGGTTCTTTGAATCCCTGGTAAAGAAATATTTAGACCACTAAGCGATAACCAACCAAGCATACATGGTCTATCTCTACCCACAGAGATTCTGCATGTAAGCAGAATGACTGGGTAGAGGAATAATGCCCTATTGGTAATTTTTCCCCATTGTTGGGTCAGTTGGAGAAATAGTGCCTTTTATCAGTGGGAGGAATAATGCCTCAAGGACCAGATCAGGGTTGCCAACTTTCAATAAATTTAGAAACAGTTTGTAAAATCCATAATTGTTGCATCCGTCCATGAATGTCAGTTACGGACATGCAGCCTACATGTCCGTAATGGACGTTCGAGGACAGATGGAAAAAAAAAAAAAAAAGTACAGATTTTATAAACTGTTTGTAAATTTACTGAAAGTTGGCAACCCTGGACAAGATACAGGCTAGCAAAGGCCGCATCTAGAGTGCAGACTGCAGTTTGGAGACCACTGCCCTATATCAAATTGAACAGCATTGGCCCAATACAGAACCCTGAGACACACCACTTACAACATTAGACTATTTAGAGAATGAGTCATATCAGTCTTCAGGTAACCAATTTCTTAACTACATACCGATTTGTCAACTCCAACAGACCAAATTTTATAGATTAAAAAGGGGTTGTAAATGTTTGTTTCACCAATTTTTTTCACCTATGCATTAAGGTGAAAAAACACCTGGCAATCACAGGCCCCCCCAGCCCTCCAGTTTTACTTACCTGAGCCCGTTCACCTGCTTGGCTCGCCCCCGGCTTCCTCTTCTCCATGGAGTCTCGGTGTTGATTGGATAGATTGATAGCTCCCCACTCAAATCCAATGACATGGCCGCCAGGGGACGGCACTGAATCATACACCTCGGTGTCCATGGATGCCGTGTGTGACACGGGAGCGCGCCCTCAAGGTAACCCACTCGGGAGAGAGCTTCCCAGAGGGGGTTAGCCATTGTGGGCAGGAGCCAAGAGATCTGCTGTGGGACCCCAGAAGAGGATGATCAGGGCCACTCTGCAAAATGAACTGCAGTGTGGAGGCAAGTATGACATGTTTGCCATGTTTTATTTTTTATTTTTTTAATGAACCTTTAGTACCACTTTAAGGCCTCATGCACACTGGACATTTAAACAACGTTATAAAAAAAAAACATTAGCTTTGCAGTGAGTTTTTCAACATTTTTGCAATAGCGTTCAGCGTTTTTCTTCTTAAAATGTTTTATTTTTTTTCCCCAATGGATCTAAAACGTCAAAAATGCTGGCGAGCCACGTTTTTGAGCATCAGCATTTGATGTTAGAGTCTTTTCACAGCTCCTCTCAGAACCCACTAGTGCACACTGAAAACAGCCTATGTGTGCATGGACACAGTATCAGGATGGAGAGTTTGACTAAAAAAAAAAAAAAAGTGAAGCAAAAAACAGCTGCTGTAAAAAACGTCCAAAAACATCCAGTGTGCATGAGGCTGGCCTCATGCCCACAGATGTTTTACAGCCACTTTTAGGAGCGTTTTTCCACAGCTTAAAAATGCCCCTCTAGGTTAGGCTATGGCCTCATGCCCACCAACGCGTTTTGGAGCTGTAAGTGGCATAGGCGTTTTTAAAAAAAAAAAAAAACAGAGCAGTGCGTTCTGAGGCTTCATTGCTAGAGCTGTAAAAACGCCAGACTCCGGTAAAAGGTGTTAAAACGCAATTTAATGAGGCTCATGCTGTGTACACAGAGTTAAGCCTCATCCGGCGTTTGTCTATTCAAAAATTAACGGTTCACTATGGGAGCCCATTGATTTGAATAGAAGTCGCATCAGGCGTTGGATCAAGATGATGCGACTTGTGTGCTGAGAATCTTAAAGCGGGGGTTCACCCTATCAACGCAAAAAAAAAATTTTTTTTTCTTTTACCATAAAATCAGGCATTGTAGCGCGAGCTACAGTATGCCTGTCCCGATTTTTTTACCCCCGTACTCACCTTGTACTCGTACATCGAAGATACCGGGGAATGGGCGTGCCTATGGAGACGGAGGATGATTGACGGCCGGCTCTGGCGCGTCACGCTTCTCCGGAAATAGCCGAAATAGGCTTGGCTCTTCACGGCGCCTGCGCATAGCCTGTGCGCAGGCGCCGTGAAGAGCCGAGACCTACTCCGGCTGTCTTCGGGGAGAGTGACGTGCCAGGGCCGGCCGTCAATCATCCTCCCTCTCCATAGGCACGCCCATTCCCCGCGGGAGCCGAAATCTACAATGTACGTCCGGGGTGAGTCCGGCGAGTCCGGGGTTAAAAAAATCGGGACAGGCATACTGTAGCTCGCGCTACAATGCCTGTCTCGATGGTAAAATCAAGTCAGTGAGGGTGAACTACCGCTTTAAGAGAACCCAGCCAAAATGTAAAAAAATAAAATAAAAAAAATATTGGAGGTACCAAACCCCCCCCCCCCACCCAAAACGATACCAAACCCTTCAGTATGGTATGGATCTTAAGGGGAAATCCCCCACCCCCCATGCTCCCCACCTTTATCCGAGCACGTAGCCCGGAAGGTCAGGAAAGAGGGGGACCACCAGGCAAGTGTTGTCGGGAAGAGGCTCTTGTCCTCATCAACATGTGGACAGGGTGCTTTGGGGTGGTGGCGCGGGGTGCCCCCCCCCCCCATGTTGAGGGCATGTGGCCTGGTATGGTCGGGGGGGGCTCGCTCATGCCCCTCTTTCCTGACCTTCGGGGCTACGTACTCTGATAAAGGTCTGGTATGGATCTTGGGGGGAACTTCACGCAAATTTTTTTACATTAAGGCAGGGTTCCCTTTCAAGATTCTCAGCACACAAGTCGCACCGCAAGTCAAATTATCTTGATGCGGCTGCTGTTCAAATCAATGGGCTCCCATAGGGTACAATCAATTTTGAAAAGAGACAGAGAAACAAGGCTGAAAGCCAGCGCGGCTAAACGCGCATTGACGCCAATGCAAAATGCGGATAAAAAAATAAAAATAAAATAAAAAACACGAGTCTTTAACGCCATTTTCCTGGCATCAGTACTAGCTTTACAGCTTGTTTGAAATGCCTATGGGCATAAGGCCTAAAGGTTTGTTGTACAACAAACGTTTCAGTAAATCTAGAAAAACTTTGTACTATACCATGTTGTACTTATTTAATTGTACTTAGAAAATTTAATATTTTTTTTAAAAATGTAATATTACCTATGGATGTAGCATTTATCTTCCAGGAGTAGGAGACTCTTTTCTGTGAACATACGCATTTCACCGATTCCGTGTGAACTGGTTTCACAGCATAGTCACTTGAAGACTGTAAAGTGACTTGTACCTGGGGAAGCACAATACAGAGAAGTCAAGAGAACATTCTGATTGCAGAAGCACCAAGACAGCCCTTGTGAGGGAATATGCTCAGAATTCGAAATACCAATCTGCTCAGATGGCAATTCTGGAGCTGCATGCCAATGAGGGCATGACAATCCTTATCTCTTGGTTTAGTAAACTTTTTGCACTAGGTCTGACTTTTTGGGGAGTTACAGCGTAGAGTAAGCATTCAGAGTCCAGTCGCAGAGAACAACTTGTATTAATGTGGAATCCAGCAAATCACAACCAAACTGGTGGGAAGGCACCTGACTGGGAACTATCACGCTATACAATAGCAGTGTGTAGTGAAGCAGGTCTCAAATGTGCCAACAGCATCTATCTTGAGGGGTGGAATATGGCTTGGCTGGTCGTACCCAAATAGGGAAATTTCCAGGTGTGTTTCTATCCTCTCTACTCGTCCGGAACCTCTCCCGGCCACCAATTTCTGTCTGTCAGACGAGTGACCTGTCCCTACATTACCCACATGCGCACCAAGCCTGGGAGCCAGGGCCCTAAATGGATTCTGCCTGACCCAAGATGGCCACCAAAGTCACATGGGATGGCAGCATCCAACTAGATCTCTACGCCAGTGATCCAGGAAACCATGTTCCTCTTTAACTTCCTCTACCCTACAATGTTGCTGTGGTTTAGTGCCACCTGAAGTGGAGAAAGCCAACTGCACTTGCCTACAACTTAATGAAACTGAAATAAAAAAAAAAATATATAACATTTTATCATATCTGACTAAACAAGTCTACATGCAGTTTCTCTACATTTTAATTGTGCGTCTTGTGGAAGAACATCCATGTGCATATCACATGCCTACCAAATAAACAAAATTAGAGACAGCAGTCAATGGTCACCTTGGCACATTTGTCCATGTAGTTAGCAACAGAGCCCACTAGAAGCATGATTTCTCCACGGACAATGGAATCTGGAAGAGAGAGGTCTACAAACATCTTCTGGAAGGAAGTGAAGTTGGCTGGGTATTTCGTCATTCCAAAACCAGTCGCGTTGGAGAGACACACTACATCACTTTTCCACTTGGTGATGGTGCCTGGGACCTCAAGGACTGAAATAGTACCATTTTGCCTGAAAATTGGATTAGAAAATTAAATATACAAGTTTTACTGTATGTAGCAAACATCTTTTTTGTCAGGAATAAAACGGCTGCGGCAACCTGGCAAAGGATGCAAAATGATCTATCCTGTCCTGATCTTCACACAGCTTTGCCACATTAAGCAACCCAGTATGCGGGGGGGGGGGGGGGGGAGGATTTCCCTCTACTGCAGTTCAGCAACAGATATCCTACACCCCCCTACACTACACTTAGCTTAAAGCGGGGGTTCACCCGTACATAACACTTTTTCCCCTTAGATGCTCATTTTGTCTAGGGGAATCGGCTAGTTGTTTTAAAATATGAACTGTACTTACCATTTACGAGATGCATCTTCTCCGCCGCTTCCGGGTATGGGCTGCGGAACTGGGCGTTCCTATTTTGATTGACAGTCTTCCGAGAGGCTTCCCGATGGTCGCATCCATCGCGTCACGATTTTCCGAAAGAAGCCGAACGTCGGTGCGCAGGTGCAGTATAGAGCCGCACCGACGTTCGGCTTCTTTCGGCTACGAGTGACGCGATGGATGCGACCGTCGGAAGCCTCTCGGAAGACTGTCAATCAAGAAGGAACGCCCGCTCCCGAAGACCCATACCCGGAAGCGACGGAGAAGATGCATCTCGAAAACGGTAAGTACAGCTCATATTTTAAAACAACTAGCCGATTCCCCTAGACAAAATGAGCATCCATCTAAGGGGATTGTTTGAAAAAAATGTTTTATGGGTGAACTCCCGCTTTAAGATCTTGGGGGGGAGATAAAGCTGGCCCATCTGCAGCTCCACTGCTTCAGCCAAGATCACACAGCCAATGACAAATGGCAGTGACTTTTGGTCATGTGCCTAGGCTTTGTAAACAAAAAGCAGCATGTTCTGTGGAACAGGTATTTTTTAAATGAATAGGAATGGAATGTGAAGAAGTAGCATTTCTCAGTTTTATCACAGACAAACCCTTAAAATAAATTTCAGTGACCCCAGTTTAAAATTATATTTACAGCTCATAAAGATGTACATCCATCAAGTATTTACAATGTAATGAGGACCCTGCAAACCCCAATGGTCTGCCACAGAAGTGCCCCGTGGTCTGTAAGGAAGGTGTCCCCCATGACACGGATGTGCCCCGTGGCCAGGTAACGTCCTGTTAGTGGAAGCTCATCAGGTGCTCAGTCATCCAATGAAGAGCAACATTTTTCTAAAAAGGTTTGTACTTTCGAATCTGTGATGATCAAAACAAATAGAAGAATCTCAAAATGGCAAATACGTTTTTTGGTCAGATGGAAAAAGTTCCTTTACAGTCGTTGAAAGTCTAGTACACCCAAGTACACCCATACACTGCTGTCATTTGTGTCATACCACTGACAACTGAATCAGGGACAAGGCCAATCCCATCAATATCAAGGAACTCCTAGAGAAATCCTAAGGTTCCATAAATCCCTGGTTGAGAAAGATTTAGTAGAGACTAGGCATTTTCTTTGTATTACTGCAAGTTTTCTGACAAATTTGCAATACAAATGATTGAACCATAGAAACCATTAGGTAATGGCCAACTAAGCATACCTCTACCCAAAGTCATTCTGCACCTCCTAGGTCCTTTTTATCTCTGGGATTGTATTGCGGACACATTCTTGAAACTGTTTATTATCCTACTCACAAGGGCATAAAAAATTAAAAAAAAAAAAAGACACATCCCACAAAAACTCACCTCACATATGTGGTCCCAAAAAACCACAGTTCTGGAAAGTATGTTCGCATGCTTGTCAGTGGAGCTACAGCATTTTCTAGAAAAGAAAAATATTCTAAACTTACATAATTGATTTAACTAGCAAGTCAAAACAGATGAATGAATGAACTTCTCAGCTTGGGGCTTTTGGTGTCCAGACTATGTGAATATTTTAATGTGCCCTTAAGATACATACATACATACATACACACACACACACACACACACACACACACACACACACAATCTGTAGGTTTGTCTCCTGGGATTTTAACAAAGTCCCAGAGTGCTGCAGATTCAGTATGAGTCCTAACACGCTAATCCATGTAGGGATCTTGCGGGCAGCGGTGGTAAAGATTGTACCCTCCAGGCCACAGCCTTGCTCAGGATGGTTTCCATGATGGTGGAGGAGAGGAGTAGAGCACCTGAATAAAACCTCAAATTAAAGTGGAGTTCCACCCATAAATATAACATTACATCAGTAGTTTTAAAAAAAAAATTTTTTTAGATGCCTTCAAAGTGTTGTTGCTAGGCAGAATAGTTAATCTTCCCACTTCCTGCACCTAGGTGCTTAATGCTTCCTAACCTACACCGCACAGACTCCTGGGAATGTAGTGGGTGCAACTTTCTAGGAGTCTGTGCACTTCCCTGTTTCAAAGAATCATGTGACTTGGACAGCACAGGTGCTGAAACCTGATCGACACTGCTTGTGCAGCACTGAGCATGTGCTAGATCTGCAAGGCTGAAATCCAGGAAGTCATACAGTCTGGCTTCATGATGCCCACACTTAAGATGGCCCCAGTCAATTCCTATTTTATAAAGTGTCTAAATGCTGTAACAACCTAACAAAACGGACCTTAGTTTACAGACTAACTTTACTAGAATACATTAAGCTTGTGTATTACAGGGGTATTTATATTTAAAAAGTGAAATTGTGGCCGAACTCCGCTTTAATGCAGGGCTGTGCAAAAATGCAGGGGAGAGGAGAGATGGACAGTGAGCATCAGCAAGATGGGCAATAATGGCTGCATTTTTTCTTGCACCTGTACTGCAGGCAACTTTGGACAGACGACCCTGCAGATTGAGGCCCTCCCTTCCAGGTTCAGCAAGTGTAGGGTCACTTCTCCAGGATATGGTGCGTGGCACATGTATATGTCTTGTGTGTAAAAGGTGGAGGCTGCAAGCAGGGATCTTGTGAACTCTACACACGTTGCCAAACAAAATACACAGCAATTCATTCTGCGCTTTGTGTTGCCCATTTCATAACCACTTCATCCTATATTCTGTCTGCACTATACTTACTATTCCACACCGCCTCATTCTGTACTCTGCACTATACATTCATTACATCAGGTGTCCCCAGGCAGTGGAGCCCCTTGGCTCTGCCCCTCGTCGGCAGCAGGCCACGGGGCGGAGGGTTGGTGGCAGTTCCATTTAGGTCTCTTTCCTGTGTGTTCAGTGGAGAGTGGAGGGGCCGCCGATCCATGCAGCTAACTGGCATCAGTGTACAAGAGAATTGTCTACTTGTACACTGAAGAGAAAAGCAGATTGGCTGCACAGATTGGAGGTGCTTCCCTGCTCCACTGAACACAAGGGGAAAGACCTGCTAGCCAGACAGAACTTACGGCGGCAGACATATTTTCAGAGCCAGTGCTGTGGTCTTTGCGATAAACAGTCCTGATTCCTGGAACAAAAGCAAAATCCCAGGATTTTCATCGGGGTGAGGGTCCACTTATCGGATTGTCCCAGGAAAAAAAATGTAAATAAATTGGGACTGTTGGCAAATATGCACAGGTCATACACCATGGAAAGATTGAGCATAGCAACAAGACACAAGGTAGTTATACCTAATCAGCAAAAGCTCGAAGGGAAAGATTTTTTTTTTCTTTTTTTTTTTAAAGGACTGGGGTTCCAATATGTAATGTTCAAGCTCTTTTAAAGCACAAAGAAATGTGCAACATTGAAGGCTTCTTTGATCAGCCATGGAAACTTAATGCAGCAGATGAGACACGTCATGCTCACTTCCCTTCTGCATCTAAAAGATGTCCAACAGTGCCATCAGCACAGAACTGGTGGAAACCAGTGGGACCCAGACATAGCCATCTACAGTCCGGAGAAGTATGGCCAAAAGACCATACCTCCGACATGGAAACAAGGCCAAGTGACTCGGCTAGGGTGAAAAAAAAAAAAAGGCAGCAGGTGCCCTGCACTGATAGTCAAAATTGGAATCATTTGAATCATTTGGCTGTGGCAGGAGGAAGGGCTGGAGAGCGGTACAATAAGGAGTGTCTTCAGCCAACTGAAGCATGGTGGAGGCTCCTTGCACGTTTGAGGCTGCAGTTCTACTAAGGAAGAAGAAGTTGAAGATTTGGTCAGAATCAATGGCATCCTTAAAGTGGTTGTAAACCCAACCACACAATTTGCACCTACAGGTAAAGCCTAAATTAAGGTTTACCTGTAAGGTGCAAGAAATATCTCCTAAACCTGCACGGTTTAGGAGACATTTACAATAATGACAGGTGCCGATGTCTATGGCGCATTTGCGCCGTAGACAACAGTGCAGGCGCACTGAGCGTGCCGTTTTTGTGAATGGTCCGGCGCGCATGAGTGACATCACCGGTCCGGCTAATCGCAGCGCCGATAACAGGAAGACGATGCAAGGAGACATTGCGGCGGCAGAGGGGGGATGAGGAGGACGTCGAACTCAGGTAAGTGCCACACAATGAGCTAGTATGCTATGCATACTAGCTCATTATGCCTTTCTCTTGCAGATTTCCTCTAATGCTGAGAAATACAGGCAGATACTTATCCATCATGCCATAACATCAGAGAGGCGTGTGATTGGCCACAAATTTATTCTGCAGCAGGACAACGACCCCAAAACATACAGAAAATGCAATAAAAATATAACTTCAGTGTAAAGAAGAATAAGGAGTCCTGGGAGTGATGGTTTGGCCCCCACAGAGCACTGATCTCATCATGGAGTCTGTCTGGGATTACATGGAGATAGAAGGATTTGAGGCAGCCAACAGCCACAGAAGATCTATGATTTATTCTCCAGGATGTTTGGAACAACCTATCTGCAGAGTTCCTTCAAAAACGGTGTGCAAGGCTTGACGTTGTTCTGAAGGCAAAGGGTGGTCAAACACCCCAAATATTGATTTGAATTTGTATTCTGTTCATTTACTTTTCATTATGTTTATCGGCAACAAATAAAAAAATAAAAAAAATGTGTTACTAGTTTTATGTCTAAAAGCATTTTTTCACACCCAAAAAAACACACACACACACACACACTTTTGCACAGTAATGTGTGCGTTCTATAATATGTATACAGGGAAAGGGAAAAAGGAGTATGAAATGATATATCTTTGCGGTTTTTATAGGTTTTAAGAGACCATGGTATCACACTGAACTTTTACCTGATACAGTAAATGTTGATGTTGAGACGCTAGCTTCATTGCTGTCGGATGCTGAAAAAATTATACCAGAAACTCCCATAGATGGCTGTTCGAACCTCGCTGGTCGAAAGAAATCCGGCTGTGAGCACAGCTGTGGCTGCTGGGAGGGCGTATCAGTGATCACATGCATACCGATACCCTGATAGGAACAGAAATGTGATGAGAACAAGCAATGTGCAGGAGCGCATTGCAATAATATTTTTTGTACAGTCCCTTAGAATTTTCCACATTTTGTCATATTACAACCGAAAACGTAAATGTATTTTATGTGATTGACCAACTAAAAGTGGCACATAATTGTGAAGTGGAAGGAAAATTATTTTCAATTTTTTTTTAACAAATAAATATCTGAAAAGTGTGGGGTGCATTTGTATTCATCCCCCATTACTCCGATACCCCCAACTAAAATCTAGTGGAACCAATTGCCCTCAGATGTCACCTAATTAGTAAATAGAGTCCACCTGTGTGTAATTTAATCTTCGTATAAATCCAGCTGTTCTGTGAAGCCCTAAGAACAAACAGCATTATGAAGGCCAAGAAACACACCACACAGGTCAGGGCTAAAGTTGAAGTTTAAAGCATGGTTAGGTTATAAAAAATATATACAATTCCAAGCATTGAACATCTTACTGTTCAATCCATCTGAAAATGGAAAGAGTATGGCACAACTGAAAACCTACCAAGACATTGCTGTCCACCTAAACTGACAGGCTGGGCAAGGAGAGCTTTTATTGGCTCTGGTAACTCTGGAGGAGCTGCAGAGATCCACATCTCAGGTGGGACAATCTGTCCACAGGACAACTATTATGCCGCGTACAGACGGTCGTTTTTTGCGATGGAAAAAAAACGACGTTTTATGTGATGTAAAAAACGACGTTTTTGAAACTTCATTTTTAAAAACGACGTAGCATACAGACCATCGTTTTTTCACAATGCTCTAGCAAAGCGAGGTTACGTTTCACCACTTTTTTCCATTGAAGCTCACTTCATAACTAACTTCTGGGCATGCGCGGGTTTAAAAACGTCGTTTTATACGTCGTTTTTTGCTACACACGGTCAATTTCTGTGAAACAAAAACGTCGTTTTGAAAAAACGACACAAAAAATTCGAGCATGTTCGAGTTTTTTTTTGGTCGTTTTTTTGAAGACATAAAACGACGTTTTGCCCACACACAATCATTTTAAATGACGTTTTTTAAAACGTCGTTTTTTTTTATCACAAAAAACGACCGTCTGTACGCGGCATTAGTCGTGCTCTCCACAAATCTGTCCTTTATGGAAGAGTGGCAAGAAGAAAGACATTGTGATTGGTCCACCTTCAGGAGCAGACCAAGCAGTGGATGGATCTGCCTCTGGATCTTATGGGGAGGGCCAACGTCCACAAAATGATCTACCTACCGAGATGACTCTATATCCTTGCCAATTCCCCTTGCAAAATACCTAAATCTATTTTTAAAACGCATAGATTCAATATGTAACCACTTTCCTGTGGAAGGGTAGCACTTGAAACACTACGGTTGCCAGCGCACTTGGCGGGCCTGGCATTTTCCAACTTTTCTATATTATTTGGCATCCCAGTTGGTGCACATCCACGATTGGCTGTGCCCGGTTCCGGCCAACGCCTGTACCTCCACGGAGGGGGCCATCGTATCTTCTCTGGAAACCCTACATAATATTATCTACAGAGACCGGGTCCCCGATCGCCCCGGAACCTCCCTACTTGCCACTTCCCTTTCCTCTTTTCGTTATATTGTCACTAAAGTATCCAGGCACACCTGGGTGAAATCTCTCAACAACCCCCTGTGGTTTAACCCTAATCTGCAGGAACTATACTCCCTTCCTGATCCCAATCGCTGTTACTCCAAGGGGGTTAAATATTTATGCCACCTGTACAATGCTCAGGGCTTTAAATCTTTTTCTCCGCTATGTTTAGACTTCGATTTACCAAGATCGTACCTATTTTATTACTACCAGCTCAGGCACGCTATCCGTGCCCAGTTTGGCTCCCTGGATGATCCCACTGACCTGCCCCCATTGGAAAAACTGCTCAGACAGCCAGATCCCGCTAAACTTGTCTCCACCTATTATGCAGCCCTAATAACTGACTTTAACCCCAGGTTTCACAAAGCTCAGGTAAAACGGACCTCTGGACATCTCCCTGGTAGACGAGGACTGGTCAGAATTTAGTGATACGTATAAAACCTCTGTTATTGCTTCCCGGGACCGCATCATACAGGTCAAAATTTTCCATCAAACCCACCTCACTCCAGCTAAATTACACAGGATGGGTCTCCTGCCCTCAGCTGCCTGTTTCCACGGCTGTGGCCGGGAGGCCGATTTCTTACACTGATTCGGGACATGCCCGGTAGTCCGGGACTTCTGGAAAGAAGTGGGTGCTTTCATCTCATCGGCACTAGGCCTCCCAAACATAATCCACCCCAAGAACTGCCTATTAGACATTTTTGGCGAATTACACCCATCATCACATGCCAAGAGACTTCTCCGTATACTCTTCTTCTATGTTAAAAAAGCTATTTTACGGTCCTGGAAGACCCCTCTGGTAAAAACGTATTAATGACGCTATCCCACTGTATAAACTTACTTTTGAACTCCGGAAACGGAACAAAACCTTCCACAAAATTTGGGGTAGACTGTTGGCTAGTCCGCTAACCCTCTCCCAGCACTGATTGTACTACTCTTGCTTGACCATTGATGGGCCGTGCCTCACGGATCTCTAATGTCTGGACCTCCGCTTTTGCTATATCCAGGTATTATACCTGATCCTTTTACCACTGTGCCTACTTTGGGCCAGATTCTCAAAGGGCTTACGATGGCGCAACGCCATTTGCGCCGTCGTAAGTCCTAATCTGGCCCGGCGTATCTATGCGACTGATTCTTAGAATCAGTTACGCATAGATATCCATTAGATCTGACAGGTGTAAGGCTCTTACGCTGTCAGATCTTAGATGCATTTTTTTTCCCGCCGCTAGGTGTCGCCGACGTCGTTTTCCCCGTCTATGCAAATTAGCTATTTACGCGAGATTCCCGAACGTACGCGCGGTCGACGCAGTGAATTTACGAAGTTTCCGTAGCTTTTGCGTCGTGTAAAGTTGCCCCTGCTATATGAGGGGCAACCAATGTTAAGTATGGCCGTCGTTACCGCGTCGAAATTTAAAAATTTAAGTTGTTTGCGTTTGTCGTCCGTGAATGGCGCTGGACGCCATTTACGTTAACGTCGAAACCAATGACGTCCGTGCGACGTCATTTAGCGCAATGCACGTCGGGAAATTTTAGGGACGGCGCATACGCAGTACGATCGGCGCGGGAACGCGCCTAATTTAAATGATCCACCTGGATCATTTGGATTAGGCGGGCTTGCGCCGGAGAATTTACGCTACGCCGCCCCAACTTTACAGGCAAGTGCTTTGTGAATCAAGCACTTGCCCGTAAAACTTGCCGCCGCGTAACGTAAACTAAATACGTTATGGCCACATAATTTTACGCCGATCTACGAGAATCTGGCCCTTTATATTTTGCACTGATGTCAGTTTATTTTTCTATGTTTGAGTGTATTGCCTAATGTTTATGACCAGGTTGTCTGGTGGTGTTTTTTTGTATGTTTTTCTGTTTGTTGGTTTGTCTTAAACCTAATAAAAATATCTTTGAAAAAAAGAAAAAAGACATTGTGGAAAGAGCCATAAGAAGTCCTGTTTGCAGTTTGTGAGAAAACATGTGGGGGACACAGCAACCGTAGAAGATGCTCTGGTCAGAGGAAACCAAGAGTTAGCATTTTGCTTTTAGGCCAAAAAGTTATGTGGGGCGGAAAATTAATACTGTGCATCACCCTGAACACACCATCCCCAACCGTGAAACATGGTAGTGTCAACATGTTGTGGGGATGTTTTTCTTCAGCAGGGACAGGGAAGCTGGTCAGAGTTGATGGGAAGATGAATGGAGCCAAATACAGGGCAATCTTAAAAGAAAACCTGTTCGAGCCTGAAAAAGACGAGCGGAGGTTCACCTTCCAGCAGGACAACAACCCTAAACATACAGCCAGAGCTACAATGGAATGTTTTAGATCAAAAGCATATTCATGTGTTAGAATGGCCCAATGTCCAGACCTAAATCCAATTGAGAATCTGTGGCAAGACTTGAAAATTGCCGTAAACAATCCAATCACGTCCAATCTGACAGAGCTTGAGCTATTTTGCAAAGAAGAATGGGCAAAAATATCACTCTAGAGGTCGATTTACTAAAGCCATATCCACTTTGCACTACAAGTGCACTTGGAAGTGCAGTCGCTATAGATCTGAGGGGAAGATTTTATCATCCAATCATGTGAAAACTAAAATGATGTTTATTTTCCTTGCAGATTCCCCCTCAGATCTACAGTGACTGCACTTCCATGTGCACTTTCAGTGTACTTAACCACTTCCCGAACGGCCGATGGACGATTTACGTCCGGGAAGTGGTTTTGAAATCCTGACTGGACGTCCTGCAGGATTTCATGCCACGCGCGCCCGTGGGGGCGCGCAACACGGTGATCGGTGATGCGGGGTGTCAGTCTGACACCCTGCATCTCCGATCTCGGTAAAGAGCCTCCGGCGGAGACTCTTTACCACATGATCAGCCGTCTCCAACCACGGCTGATCACGATGTAAACAGGAAGAGCCGTTGATGGCTCTTCCTCACTCGCGTCCGACAGACGCGAGTAGAGGAGAGCCGATCGGCGGCTTTCCTGACAGGGGGGGTTCGCGCTGATTGTTTATCAGCGCAGCCCCCCCTCAGATCGCCACACTGGACCACCAGGGAAGCCCACCCTGGACCACCAGGGAAGGGCAGATAAAAAAAGTCTTGTAAAAAAAAAAAAAAAAAAAAAGCTTTTAAAAAAAAAATGGGCACTGACTGGCAATATGGGTAGATCAGTGCCGCCCCACAGTGTCCATCAGTGCCACCCCACAGTGTTTGGGAGCCACATCGCACGACCGCACAATTGCCATTCAAAGTGCGACAGTGCTGAAAGCTGAAAATTGGCTTGGGCGGGAAGGTGCGCAAGTGCCTGGTATGGAAGTGGTTAAAGTGAAAAGTGGATTTGTCTTTGGTAACTAACCCCCTAGATGTGCAAAGCTGGTAGAGACATCCCCAAAAAGACTTGTAGCTGTAATTGCAGTGAAAGGAGGTTCTACAAAGTATTTACTCAGGGGGGCTGAATACAAAAATACACCACTTTAGACATTTGTAAAAAAAAAAAAAAAATTAATAATAATAATAATAATAATAATAATAATAATAATAATAATATGAACCATTTCTCATTTTCCTTCCACTTCACAATTATGTGCCACTTTGTGTTGGTCTATCACATTTACGTTTTAGGTTGTAACATGACAAATGTGGAAAATGTCAAGGGGTATGAATACTTTTGAGGCACAGTGCGTGTGTACAACCCTCACATTTTTGTAAATACTTTATTATATTTTTATGTGACACTTTGCTACAATGTAAAGTAGCAGGTGTACAACAGTAAATTTGTTGTCCCCCAAAAATAGCACACAGCCATTAATGTTTAAACCCCTGGCAACAAAAGCAAGTACACCCCTAAGTGAAAATGTCCAAATTCGGCCCAATTTGCCATTTTCCCTCCCTGTGTCATGTGACTCGTTACAAGGTCTCAGGTGTGAACGAGGAGCAGGTGTGTTAAATTTGGTGTTATCGCTCACTCTCATACTGGTCACTGCAACACGGCACCTCATGGTAAAGAACTCTGAGGGTCTGAAAAAAAAATAATAAGTTGTTGCTCTACATAGATGACCTAGGCACTGGGGAGCTACATTTCATTGAGGGAACCATAATTGCCAACATGTACTGTGACATACTGAAGCAGAGCATGATCCCCTTCCCTTCGGAGACTGGGCTGCAGGGCAGTATTCCAAAAAGATAACAACCCCAAACACACCTCCAAGACATCCACTGCCTTGCTAAAGAAGCTGAGGGTAAAGGTGGTGGACTGGCCAAGCATTTCTCCAGACCTAAACCCTATTGAGCATCTTCAAATGGAAGGTGGAGGAGCGCAAGGTCCCCAACATCCATCAGCTCTGTGATGTCATGGAGGAGAGGAAGAGGACTCCAGTGGCAACCTGTGAAGCTCTGGTGAACCCAAGAGGGTTAAAGCAGAGCTGAAAAATAATGGTGGCCACACAAAAATATTGACACTGGGCCCAATTTCACATTTTCACTTAGGGGTGTACTCACTGGCCCGGATTCAGTAAGATTTGCGCATAAATTACGGAGGCACAGGGCAACGATTTTGCCCTGCGCCCCCGCAAATTTGCGCCGCTGCCCTCGATTCACGGAGCTACTAAATTGCGAGGGCGCGCCGGCAAAATTGCCCGGCGTAAGCGCGCGCAATTTAAATGATCCCGCGGGAATCATTTAAATTAGGCGCGTTCCCGCGCCGATCGTAAAGCGCATGCGCTGTCGGGAAACTTTCGCAAGGACGTCATTTGCTTCAAAGTGAACGTGAATGGCGTCCAGCGCCATTCACGAATCACTTACGCAAACGACGTGAAATTCAAATTTCACGACGCGGGAACGGCGGGTATACTTTAGCATTGGCTGCCCCTACTATTAGAAGGGGCAGCCTTACGCTAAAGACGCCGTACGGAAACTCCGTAACTTGCGTACGCAGGGCCCGCGCAACATTGTGAATCGGTGTTAGTATGCAATTTGCATACTATACACTGAGCACAATGGGAGCGCCCCCTAGCAGTCATCGCAAGAATGCAGCCTAAAATCTGCGTGGCATAAGAGCCTTATGCCACGCAGATTTTAGGCTGCAGTCGGCGTTACGATGTTCCTGAATCAGGAGCATTGGTAACGCCGGAGCAAGTCAGCAATTGCGCTGCGTAACTATGGTTACGCAGGCGCAATTGCTCTCTGAATCCGGGCCACTGTTGACAGCAGTTTAGACATTAATGGCTGTGCGAGTCATTTTGAGGGGACAGCAAATTTACATTGTTATACAAGCTGTACACTCACTACTTTACATTGTAGCAAAGTGTCATTTCTTCAGTGTTGTCACATGAAAAGATAGAATAAAATATTTACAAAAAAAATGCAAGGGGTGTACTCACTTTTGTGAGATACTGTACATAAATACATACATACTAAATAATAATTGTTGCCATTTAACCACTAGCTGCCGTCATACAGCGGCAGGTTGGCTCTTTAAACAGTTATAGAAGGTGCGCAGCCACTACATGACAGGGGACCCGATGCACGTGGCCGGAGGGTGCGATCGTGGGCACGAGAGCCAGAACAGGTGTGTAAACCCGCAAATCCCCATTCTGTCATGATAGACAGATCGTCTGTTCCCACTAGTTAGGACAGCGATAGGTCTCCTCTAGTCAGTCACATTCCCCCCACAGTTAGAAACTCAGGAGGGAACACATTTAAACCCTCGATCGCCCCCTAGTGTTAACCCTGTTCCCACCAGTGACATTTACACAGTAATCAGTGTCTAAACAAACCCAAGGTCCCCCTCCCTTACATTGCAGCTCACAGAGGGAGAGTTTGGCCCCCTTCAGACTGGGGCGGGAGCCACGGTGGCGGTATAACACGGCTAAAAATAGCGGCGCTATACCACCGGGATTGCCGCGGGAATCAGCCGCTAGCTGTGTGGTATTAACCCCCGCTAGCGGCCGATAAAGGGTTAATACCGCCCGCAATGCGCCTCTATAGAGGTGCATTGCGGGCGGTATTGCTGCGGTTTTCCATTGCTTTCAATGGGAAGGAGCGGTATACATGCCCCTCCTCTCACCGCTCCAAAGATGCTGCTGACAGGAGATTTTTTTGTCTCCCGCCAGCGCATCGCCTCAGTGTGAAAGCCCTCGGGCTTTCACATTGAGTCTGCAGTAAAGGAGTTTTTCAGGCGGGATAGCAGCGCTATTTTTAGCGCTGTACCGCCTGAAAAACTCCTCAATGTGAAAGGGGCCTTTTAGAAAACAAGAGCTGCCAATCCAGAGAGCAGAGGGTAGGACTGGGTGTTGACCGATAAGCTACAGCTTGTGACTCAGCAGTGACAATGCCGATAGTCACGCCCCCTACAACATCTTCTCAACACAATTTAGTGCAAAAAGGCACCTCCTACTTGGAAGGGGCAACTCTGCTCAGTGCAGCAGTGTTGCCACACCATCACAGGAAGCTGAATTAGGTGGACTTCACTGACAGGATCAAGAGGTATTTGTGGGACTTTTTCAGGGGACCAAAAGAAGACCAACAGTAGAGATGCCCTTATAGTTGAGTGTTACATCACATTATTTGGAATAATAGGCCATAGTTCTAGGAAAGGTGACTGTATGCCGGTTATTGTATAGTTTAAACACTTATGGGCATCTTTTACCTCTCAAAGAGCACATAACCTCTCCCTTCATATGCTTTCTCTCCGGAAGTTCAGAGCCATCTTTGTTCAGGCATATATGAGGGTCACCATTTACTATGGCATGTACAGTAAATCCTGGTGCCTCTGCAGTTCTTGGCAGAGTTAACAAAATCTCTAAAAAGCTGCAGTAGAGGGGGAGGCGTTTCACTTTGTGATTTGCGGCTTAAATGTTATAATCTAATAGGTAGATTCACGTACAGAGGACTAACTTTAGGTTGGCCTAGTGTTTTTAGGCTACACCGCCGTAAATTAACTAGGCTAGTAGTGATTCTCAAACCACTTACCTGCGTAGCCTAAACCGAACGGGCGTGAGGGCGCCCAATTCAAATTACTAGGAGGGGGGCGTGTAGTATGGAAATGAGGCTTGACCTCACATTTGACGTTCTTGCGTACTGCGCATGCACCGGGTGCCTACATTTCCCAGGGCGCATTGCGGCTAAGTAGGCCGTACGGGCCTATTGATTTCGACGCGTACGTAAATGACATAAATCCCGATTCGCGGACGACTTGCGCAAACGACGTAAAAAATTCGAACCTCGCGGCGGGAACGGCAGCCATACTTAACATTGTTATTCCACCTCATAGGTGGAATAACTTTAGGCAGCCTATCGCGTACGGAAACAACGTTAATCGACTGCGGCGGGCTCGCGTTCATTCGGGAATCGTCGTAAATTCTTATTTACATAATCTAGGCCGGCCGCAATGTAAGCGCCACCTAGCGGTAAGAGAAAACATTGAGGTTTAGGACAGCGCAAGCCGTCCTATCTTAGATATGTTTAAGTGTATCTCTGTTAGAGAATACACTTAAACATAGGTTGGCTTAGATTCAGAGTTAGGTCCGCTTATCTGTAGATAAGCCGGCCTAACTCTTTGTGAATCTACCTACAAATGAGCACTGGAAACCAAGAAGAAGCCGCCTTCTGCCTGGAGCAAGCAGACAACCAGGGATTAGCAAAGTTGATGAACAAAATGCAAGATATAAAAAGGTAAAATAGCGGTCCCAGCAATAGCTAAAAGATCAGCAGGTCCTCCCATGGCAAACTTAAAGATCTGCTTATTTGCCCCCCTCCTAGATGGGGTGATTTCACCAAAATTTAAAGGGGTTGTAAAGGTACAATTTTGTTTTCCTAAATAGCCTCCTTTACTTTAGTGCAAACCTCCTACACTTACCTAATCTTTCCATTTTGCTTTTAAAATGTCATTTTTTTGTGAGAAATCCTCACTTCCTGTTCTTCTGTCTGTAACTCCACACAGTAACGCAAGGCTTTCTCCCTGGTGTGGAGTGTCGGGCTCGCCCCCTCCCTTGGACAACAGGAGAGTCAGGACGCTCTTTACGTTGCAGATAGAGAAAGGAGCTGTGTGTTAGTGGGCGTCCTGTCTCTCCTTTAGTCTAAGGAAGGCGGTGAGCATGACACTCCACACCAGGGAGAAAGCCTTGCATTACTGTGTGGAGTTAGACAAAAGAACAGGACGTGAGGATTTTTCAGAAGAAATAAGGACATTTAAAAGCAAAATGGAAGGATGAGGTAAGTGAAGGAGGACTGCACTAAGGTAAGGGAAGCTATTTATAAAAAAAAATAAAAAAATTGTACCTTTACAACCCCTTTAATTTCACCAACATTCATCATTGACGGCTTTTCATTATTAAATAGTGGGGCTTTTTCAAACTAAAGGATATGGTTGTATTTTGTGACACGTCATGAATGTATTTATGCAGAATTGTGAACATTACCGAATGGCCTACTTTAAACACACACATATTTATATGTTCTATTGCACATGTGTCAAACACAAGGCCCACGGGCCAAATCTGGCCCCTCAGGCCATTTCATGTGGCCCTTGCACCTAGTCTACCACCTTTGGTTCTCTAAAAAATGCACTGAACTCTGTACATAGTGCATACCTGAACTCCACATAAACACACTCCTGGTATTTTTTGCTCCTTTAAGATCCTCCCTCTGTAAGTGCAATTTGGTCGAACCCCCTGCTCGGTGTGGTTTAATGGGGGGGGCAGTGGTTTTGTGTAGTCCAATGCCGCGTACACACGATCCAAAATTCAGACGAAACCATGGATTTTTTTTCCGACAGAATGTTGGCTCAAACTTGTCTTGCATACACGGTCATACAAATGTTGTCTAAAATTCCGAACGCCAAGAACGAGGTGATGTACAACACTACAAGCCGAGAAAAATTAAGTTCAATGATTCCGAGCATGCGTAGGATTTTTGTGCGTCGGAATTGCATACAGACGATCGGAATTTCCGACAAGAACTTTTGCCGTCTGAAAATTTGAGAACCAGTTCTCAAATTTTTGTTGTCGGAAATTCTGATCGTTTGTACACAGAATTAGATACAACCAGGCCCTTGGAGAGCAACCATCATAAAGCCGATGCGGCATGGGATGAAATGGAGTTGACACCCCTGTTCTACTGCTTTGAGTGTAGGCTTGTTGACCGAGAGCAATGAATACTTACACTATAAACCTTACTGACATCTTCTTCCCCAGGGAAGCCAACAGGTTGCCAATAAGTACCATTGACCAGGATTTGTTTATTTTTATCAGTACAGGGCACCTGAGGAGGTTGTACATTGAATCCTGCTGCATAGTATCCATTCAGGCTGGTGTACTGAAGAGAGTTATACACCTGTAACAATGGGATAGAATTACATTTAGGTCAACATTAAAGAGGAACTGCAGTCTGCACTCATAATTTGTAATAAAAACATCTTTGCCATTTTGAAGCTTCCCTCCAACCACATATACATACATATATACACACACAAATTCTGTACTTGCCAATTATGCTACAGAAATCTCCCTCCACCGAGTCTGACTGCAGCCATTTTAACTGTGGGCAGCTGAGCTGCTACCTATTCACTTCCTGGATTTAGGCACGCACACACACACACACACACACACCTGCCAATTTCTCCTGTGGATGAATACACATAGATCGCTGCAGTCTCCCGATATATCCGCCCTCATCCAGTGAGGCCTGGAGTAAAAAGAACAAAAGGCAGAATAACCGAGGGCCGGGCATGAATGGGTGGAAGTATGGGCAACGGAGGGTTAACAGAGGCAAGAGGAGGAGTGAGGGAGTGTGCTGAACATGGGCGAAGTGTAGGGGGAGGAGACATATATAAAGGGGGCGGGGACGCACGTGGAGCAGTGCGGGAACGGGATCACACAAGGAGGCAGTTTTTTACACGCTGCTCCTTGTTTGTTACTATGACCGACGTGGACTTGCTTTTGGCCAGACTCAGGGGGGCGGCTGCATCACGGGGACCGGACTGGCTGGAGGCACAGGTGGGGGGGTTTGCTCCAGGACGAGGCGGGGGGGTCCCAGGTCGTAGATGTAATGTCGCCACCCGCTCGGCGGTCTAGACCCCCGGAGCGTTATTCACCTGGCCCTGCTGTTAGAGCCCAGCACCATCCTAAGAGCCCACACGTGGACCCGTCGCCCGGTGCTTCAAAAAAAGGGAAGCGGGCAGGGGACGCTGCCAACAAGAGGGAGGACACCAGTGAGGGGGGAAAGGATGCTGCCTTTCCTAAATAAGTATCCTGATCAGGCGGCGGCCAGGCTACTTGCCTCTGGGTTCTCAGAAGGTTTTGTCATTCCGTGTTCTTTGTTGGAAGTGCCAACCTTGGCAAGGAACTTACGGTCTGCTTTGGAAAACCCGGGGGTGGTTTCAGAAAAGTTGGCCAAGGAGGTAGAGTTGGGACAGATGGGTGGGCCATTTGCGGAGATGCCGTTGCCGAATCTAGTGGTCTCGCCCCTGGGAATAGTGCCCAAGAAGGAACCGAATAAGTTTTGCCTCATTCATCACCTTTCCTTTCCGAGGTGGTTTGCCCAGTGAGGGTGGTACGGGAGTTCCTGGCAGTGCGCCCAGGGTTGGGTGGGCCGTTTCTAGTGCATGGGGATGGATCGTTTGTGTCTAGGTTTAAATTTGTGGCGATGTTCAGGAAAGGTTTAAGGGTGGCAGGGTTTGAGGACACGCAATTCGCCTTGCACTCCTTTTGTATCGGGGGCAGAGGCAGCCCGGTGCAGGATGAATGAGGCAGCGGTCAAGAGGATTGGGCGCTGGGAATCCAGGAGATTCCGGTCTGATGTACGCCCACACATGTTGATGGATTGAAGCGGAGATTGGAATGCGGTGCAAGGTTTTTCCTACTTTCTGGGGTGTGGGCCTGATTGTCACTGTTATTTGTCTTTTCAGATGGAGGTCATTCACGCCTCGTTTGGATTTTGGGTCATTCATTTGTTTTTTGGGGGGCCAGGAGAGCGGATGCGAGGCAGCTAGGCATTTCCAGGCGGGAGGCGAGGATTAGGTGGTTGGGTGTACCAGGTATGGGGTGAGGCCGGGTGCTGCCAGAGGTGCAGCGCTACGCTCGACTTGACCGACCTCCTGACGTGTTGGTGCTGCACGTGGGGGGGGGGGGGGATGACCTGGGGGTGAGGCCTATTGGGGACCTGATTGCAGCTGTTAAGGCGGATATTTTGACATTCCGCATGGCTTTCCCGGGCATGTTGCTGGTCTGGTCGGACATAATTGCGGACCACCTGGCGAGGTCGACTGCTAGGCTCAATAAGGGGAGGATTAGGGTGAACAAAGTGGTGGGGAGGTTTGTGGCTAGGCACAGGGGTTTGGTCATTTGGCACACAGAGTTGGAGGTTAATGTGGGACTGTACCTGCGCGGAGATGGCGTTCACCTATCCGATGTGGGTATGGATTTGTGGGCTTTGGGTTTGCAGGAGGGGATTCAGAGGGCCCTGCGGGTGTGGAGGGGCCCTTAAGGGTAAGGGGTTACCCTTTCGGGCTGTGGCGGTGTTCTTTGGTCTTTGATGGTGGCAGTTATCAGATGTGATGGAAGTAGTGGGGGGCTCATCTGTGGGATGGGCCCCTTCTGGGGTAATTCCAGTGGAACGGTGTCCCGATGGAATACAGTTATGGTTGCACTGCGGGGTAAAAGGGTGTCATGGAAAGGCAATAATGTCTGGCAGCTTACCCGTCTCTCCATGTGTTCATTAGAGGCCAGACTCTTATCTGGCTGCCTTCATCATCTCTCCTCCCTGTATGGCTCCACCCCAGGCCATCCCAGGAACTCTATACCAACCACTGCACTGCTGGTCTGCTTGGCTGATCAACATTGTTTGTTACCATTGTGTTCCTGCTTGCCGTGTGCTACGTTATCTTTGTGTACCGATTTTGGCTTTTCTCCGACTACTCCTGTTTTCCTGCGACTCTGACCCTTGGCCTGTCCCTTGGTTATCCTTGTCTGCTTGTTGCCCCGACCTTGGCTTATCCCTCACTATCTTGTGTCCTGAGTGGCTGCTTCCCCTCTCTCCCTATGGAGTGTGACCTAGGGGACTCCGGGGGCCGCGACCTGGATCCAGTTGCAGCGAAGGCCATCCTCACCACCAGAGGCTCTGGTGAATATCAGCTGTATCTTAGACTCTGCGCCCTGGGGAATCTTGGGCTCAAGCTTCCCGTAGGGTCCCTGTTTGTGCCCCAGTGAACCTCTCCCCCATATCCACTCTGTGGTCCATCCGCAGCAGTCTGCTATAGGGTTCACTACCTTTCGGTGCACCCCTGACTCCAACGGGGTGCACTTGTCATCTGGCCACAGTTGACCTGACGAAGGGTATGTCTCCGAGCTGGTATACGGCTGAAGGCCTGTTATGGTAATGGTACCACAGTGTAGTGGTGGAAAATAAAGGTTAAGCCAGGTTGCCGTCAAAGACCAATAGACTGGTGTTAAAGTTTTTAGTTAAAAAGGTTAATGAAGAAAGTCTAGGCTAATTACCAGACAAGAAACAGGAAGTGGGCCAGATAACAAAAAAGGTATTTACTGGCAGAAAAAAATAAAATGAAAAAAATTTTACTGTCCAAAGTTAAAAAAAAAAACAAGAGCAGAAGATTTAATAGATTAAAAGTTGTATGCATAGTGCTGACCCTTTGGCTTGTCCCAGTATCATCCCAGGTTTTCTTTCCCACCAGTGTAATGGCAGGCAGGTGCACAACAGCATCCAAACTTCAGGGGGTAGGCAACCTCGACCCTCCAGCTGTGGTGAAACTACAAGTCCCACGAGACATGGCATGGCTCCTAAAGGCAGAGGCATGGATGGGATTTGTAGTTTCATCACAGCTGGAGTGCAGAAGTTGCCTACCGCTGGTCTAGGGGTTTCCTTTCTCTGAGCACGCCTCCCCAGGGATTGGCTGGGACCTCAAATATTCAGACTGTTCACTTAGACTGCTCCACTTTTATGTTCTGGAGCTTTCCATAAAGCAGGGAGAAGCAATTAAGCCTGCAGCCTGTGGGATCCTGATCAGTCCAGAGCATTCAGCAACAGCTCCACTGAATACAAAGGAGGTCAAAGAAAAACAATATTTTCCTGACAGCCTGGCATCCAACTAGGAGGGTGCTACATATGCATGGCAAAAAAGTCTTTGGTTTTGAATATTAGTAGGGAGGGGTAAAAAAAAAAAAAAAAAAAAAAAAAAACCCGACATCAGTATGTTTGCAGTCTTTGTCCCATTGGTGAGATTTCCCTTTACTTCCTGTCCTGGAGAGATCATAGACAAAAGAAGAAAACTCTACAAAGTCAGGAGAGTTCTCTTTAGACAGATTTACCCTCACCTCTTGCAACAACTTATAATTTGGATTTCTTGCTTTGTCTTGGTGACAGTTGTCACCAACCCTAGTAGAGTGAACCCATCTAGTGGAGATGCACGCTGCAATAAAAAGTGGATTCCTTTCCTGCACTATCCAAAAATAAACAGTTTTGTCCATGCATACACTTTTGAGGTTCTTCACATTTGATACCATACCAGGTTTGCGCTGCAGCCTTTTTTTGCCAGATCCCATTCTGCCCCCACTTCCTTACCATGAGAGAGTGATGTAGACCCCAGAAACATTTGCCAAGTTTAGTCAAGAAGGACCTGTATGTTTTATACACTTATCCAACCACAACCATTTGTGGGCTCACCCTGAATGTTCCAGGTTAGATAAAAAAAAAAAAAAAAAAGCCACAAATCTATTGAATAATTATCTTCTAAACTGATGAAGAAAGAAAAAGTATAAAAAAAAAACAAAAAAAAAAAAATGTATTCATCAAAATTGTTGACGTTTATAGCGTAACAAATAAAAACCGCAGGAGGTGAGCAAGTGCCACCAAAAGAACGCTCTTTGTGAAAAAAAAAATTTTGTTTGGGTACAGCGTTGCACGACCACGCAATTGTCAGTTAAAGCGATGCATTTCCGTATCGCAAAAAATGGCCTGGTCATTAACCACTTAAGGACCACCTAACGCCGATATACGTCGGCAGAATGGCACGTACAGGTATGTTCCCCTTCAAGTGCCCAGCCGCGGGGCGGGCGCGTGCGTGCGCCGCTGGTGGAGTGCCCGCGACCCGGTCCGAAACTCCGTGACCGCGGGACCCGATCACCGCCGGTGTCCCGCGATCGGGTCACAGGAGCTGAAGAATGGAGAGAGGGGAGTGTAAACACACCTTCCCCGTTCTTCTCTGTGGCTTGTCACTGATAGTCTGTTCCCTGTTATAGGGAACGACATCAGTGACGTCACACGTCCAGCCACGCCCCCTACAGTAAGAATCATTCCCTTAGAGCACACTTAACCCCTTATCTCCCATTTTCACAGTAATCAGTGCATTTTTATAGCACTTTTTGCTATGACAATGGTTCCAAAAATGTGTCAAAAGTGTCCACCATAATGTCGGTCACAAAAAAAAAAAAAAAAGTTGATCGCTGCCATTACTAGTAAAAAAAAAAAAAACACACACACACACACGCACGCCATAAAACTATCCCCCATTTTGTAAACGCTATAACTTTTAAGCAAACCAATCAAAAAAACGCTTATTGTGATTTTTTTTTTACCAAAAATAGGTAGAAGAATACGTATCGGCCTAAACTGAGGAAAAAAATATATATATATTTTTATACATTTTTTTGGGATATTTATTATAGCAAAAAAGTAAAAAAATAGTTTTTTTTTTTTCAAAATTGTCGCTGCATTTGTATTTGTAGCGCAAAAAAAAAAAAAAAAAAAGAAGTTTGCTTTTGAGAAATTTTCTGTAAGGCTTTTTTAGAAGCCAATAAAGTACAGATTTAGTTTACTCAACTCAGAGAAAGTGTGTTCAGTGCACACACACACACACACGCCACCAGTCCACATAGGATTTCAGAAAAGGGCTCTGAAGTCATACAAGCCTTAGCTGCCTCAAAAAAAAAAAATATATATATATATATATATATATATATCTCTAAACTTTTAAGCAAACACAATGTCCAAGGTCACCGCATCAATATCTTACCGTAGCAGCAGAAAAGGCTTGCCCTGCATCAAGAAGCAGGAGGCTTGAATCAAAGACACGAATGAGGCAGGAAGAGTCTGAAGTCGTTTTCACTTCCAAGCCAACAAGAGCGCCAGGGGTTTCTGTTGCGGATGTGAAGTTAGCAGAAACCTGGAGAGCAATTAAAATTGTATAAATAGCATGTAATACTGCGTTTTTCACAGCTGTCGTTAGGCACAAACAATGGTTCATAGCAGATTTGATGCAACTATTTTTTTTTATTAAAGAGATAGTTATGCAAAGTATGAATGCTTTATATTTTTTTTACCTAAACCGCGATAAGGAAATTCTAAACCAGCCATTCTCAACCAGGGTTCCATGGAACCCTTAGGTTCCTCCAGCGCTTGCTAGGGGTTCCTTGAGCTTGAGCCTTGAGGGTTGATTGAAAGATCTTAGATTTTTTTGGTGCCTGCACCACTTAAATCTAAGAGCAAGACACCACTTTTCATTTTTAGCTGTCTGTAATGGTGGCATTCTGACCACTATTGAAAAAGGGTTGCCTTCTTCCTACCGACTACCAACGTAAGTGAATTTCTCATATACCCTCCAATTAATTTGTTTTAGCAAGGGTTCTTCAAGACCTGAAAATTATTGGGGTTAAAAAGGTTGAGAAAGGCTGTTCTAAACACTTGTTTACAGCAGATTTAGTCCACTTAAGACACAATCAGATTGTGTGATGGCAGGGTTTTTGTCGGATAATCCAACCGTTTGTACGCTCCATCGGACAATTGTTGTCGGAATTTGACAACAAATGTGGGATAGCATGCTCTCAAATTTTTCAACAACAAATGTGTGCCGTCGGATTATCCGATCGTGTGTACACAAAAGTCTGTCGGACTAAAATCTCAAGTACAAACATGCATGCTAACCATAAGACAACATTAGCAGAAGTTGCCCAAAGGGTGGCACTAAAGAGCAGAAAACATGTAGTTTTGTGTATATTGGCTGAAAAAAAAGTTCTGCTGTATGTATGCAGAACAAGTTCGCGGCCAATGCCCTTTCGCACAAAATTCCACGGATTTGTCCCATGGAAATCCGATTGTGTGTACGAGGCTTCAAGGAGTTGTAAAGGAAAATGTTTTTTCACCTTAATGCAATCTATGCATTAAGGTGAAAAAACATCTGATGTGTCGCATGCGCAGTAGGGAATCGACAGTGAAGCAGCCGAGGATTGAGAGATTGCTCAGCCGCATCTTCTGACTTTGCGGGCGCGCTGGACAGGCAAGTGTCCATTTTTTTTTTTTTTAGGTAAGCAGCTGCAGTATTTGTCAAAAAATAAATAAAAAAACACAGGTGGACCTCCACTTGGAGGAAGCATGGGTCGAATCAGAAATACAGAAAAATGTATAATTTCACAATAAAAAAAAAAAAAAGCAGGTTCAGCCCTTCACGATAAAAAGACCTTGTGTACCTCAAATAAAAATACACTCTTCATAACAAACACCACACAATACATACTGTGCATTTACTTTAACCTTAAATTAGGTGCCTGGGAGGACAACATGCTGTCTATTACAAGGCTGTACCCCTATCAAATGTTTCATGATGACACAATTCTAATTTCTAAACATCAAAGTTCTAATTTTCCCCAAGTCTTAATTGAATTAAGAGGAGGCTATAGATAATAGACATCCATATAGGCCCAGTCTAAGAGCCTAGTCACACTTGTCCAAGTGGAAGGGTTTTACTGCATGAGAAATGTATACAGTATCCCACAGAAATTCCATTATTAGGCTGGTTAATATCCACGTTTGTATCTAAAGTTTAGTGTGAAAGGCAAAATTAGTAACTATGAGCTCATTCACACCCACACGCGTGTTATCATATGCTGCATGCAAATAAAACAGGGTAAATCCAGCCTAATATAAAAGCAAAATACACCAGTGAATGACTTCTGTATGCTGCCATTTTGGAAGCTCCTATATGCAGTCCAGGACCTGACCATCGTCCACATGTCCTTTATCCTGGATACAGAAGACAGGGAGAGCCAAACAAGTCCATTCAGGCTACATGACAAATCTGGCGCTAAAGAGCAGAAAAACCATGTAGTTTTGTGTATGTTGGCTGAAAAAGTTCTGCTGTATGTATGCAGAACAGTGGATACAAGTTTTAGAGGACTTCTTGGAGGCCATATCTTCTACATAATCGAGACATAAAAGTTTCCATGTACCTGGTTTTTGAAGCATTTCTCCAAGTTGAGATTAATGGCATCTCCCACCAGCTCATCCTTCAGCATGTACTGTATGGCATATTGAACAATAGGGACATGATCAGGCGATGCCTTGTAGGTTAGGTTGAATTCTCCTTTAAGAGCTGAGAGGAAAGGACAATGCAATTAGTTGGGTTTATAAATAACAACAGATTACACTTTCAGCACCTTTAGCTTGTGAGGAACAGAGCTGCCAGCCTAAAGTTTTGGTAAAACATAAATGAACGCTCCACTGAAGCCAGCTCTCCTTTCACACAGGGAGAAATACAATTTTCTCAGCAGATGATCTGTTCACTGATCAGAGCAAACCATGGGGGATGACAGGTCCGTGTCTGGTCAGTTTATGCAGAGCGGACATGGACAGAGCCCCCTCTGCTATATGGACTGGTGGGTGTAAACTGACTTCTCCCATCTCCTCCATTTACATCCAACTGCCCTTTGACCCGATTGACCTAGATGGAGGGAGATGGATCTTTTTTATAGTGGAGCAGATCAGATTGAAGTTAGGCAGACACCCAAGGTCTTCTTGTCCTTCTGAAAGGATGGTCAAACATTCCCATAGACACTCCTAAACTGTGTGGACAGCCTTCCCAGAAGAGTTAAAGCTGCATACCTCCCAACATCTGAACTTCAGAATAAAGGACACTGGAGGAGGGACAAAAAGACCTGCGTCGTGGTAATATGTGGGTGTGGCCAAGTGCTTAGCAGCAGGAGGGGCTTAAGGGATGCGGTAAACAAAACACGTTCCCCTGATCCCAGATCTCATCCATTCACCCCCAGTCCCACCCTGGCTCCATCCATTGAATACAAAATGCACGCCACACTTTGATATTTGTAACAAAAAAAAAAAAAAAAAAACCAATTATAATTTTCCTTCCTATTCACAATTATGTGCCACTTTGTGTTGGTCCATCACATAAAAACCCAATAAAATAAAATGTATGTTTTTGTTGTGACATGACAAAATGTGGAAAATTTAAGGGGTACGAATTAGTTTTTGAAAAGAGGCACTGCATCTATTCCCCTAGTCCCATCCTTCCCACTGTCTGTCAGACACAATCGGGGAGAAATGCCGGCTTCAAGCAAAGACAGTGTAGCTCACGGCATGCAGGAATTAAGATGCCTCGCGCACACACACAACGTGGACATTCCAGGACTCAGCCCAGATTCGCCGGAAACCTGGGACATGGATCAAATTCCGGGATGGTCCAGGCGATTCAGAGATGGTTGGGAGGTATGTAGCTGCAAAGGGTGGGCCAACTCAATATTGAACCTTATGGACTAAAGCTGGGATGCCATTAAAAGGTCACATGGGTGTAAAGGCAGGTGTCACAATACTTTTGGTAATCTAGTATATTTCTCCCTTGTAGCAGGGAGGCAAGGGTCTTTGCCCTAAAAAATGTTAGCCGTATTTAACATCTCTTCAGATGATCACACATATAGGGAATAAGACAGCATGGTACTACACAACAGCTTGGCATATTTGACAAGAGTGGAGACGCCTGGCATTCTGAACTTACATCGTGATACGTCTACAGAACGTACACCGGTCTCCATAATCCTTGCTCTTGCAATGACCTGTGATACAGTAAACATAAGAGGATTAGTGGACTATAGATTATTAAAATACAAATTTATGGCACATGATAGATTACAACATGGGCACCAAAACATTTTCAACCCACCAATATATTCCAAACAAATCCTGGTTTAAAGAATGGGCAAATGGCAATATGAAAAATATTCAAGTGGTTCAGGATTAGCACATTGTGAGATTAATTCACAAAGCTGGAATGCATGTGTAGTGCCCTGCTCCCATTGATCAGGCGCTATGCTAAATTTAGTGGGTGTCTGGGCCAATAGTTGGCTCAGACTTTAATGATTTATGCTAAATCAGCCCCTGTTCTGGCTGTGTCTGTGCCTGAAAGGATTTTCCCACTGTTGCCTATAGGTGGCGATACCACCACAGGCCAATGTTGGAACGCAGGCAGGCTATGGTGTATTGAGTGTCTTTTCCCAGGAACAACAGAGTGGGAGTGGTCTCCCCACTGGGCATGCTGGGGAAGGGTACTTAAGGGGCAGACGCCAATTTTTGGGGTCCTTTGCCTCGTGGCCCTCCTGGCACGCGTTGTGATTTTCAGTCTTGGGGCCACGTTGGCCCGAGGCTGCCTTTCTACCAAGTAGGCCCAGCTATCCTGGCTGGGGCCTACAACTGCAAAGAGATCCCAAGCTGTCCATCTACTAGAGGAAGCTACTTAATGGAGGAAACCAGGGGAGGACCTGCCCAGGAGGAGACCAAGCGAAAGGCCAAGGTCTCAGGATAGGCCTGGTGACCCTATTAAGAGGGATCTACAGCTCAAGTTTAGTCAGCTTAAAGGCTCTTTAACTCTACCCTAACAGATACCCATTCAGGGCATCATTGTGTAACTGGCAATATTTAGCATTCTTGCATTATCCTACCACCATCATATTTCCAAGAATCCTATAACACTTTCCAGAGTCCTCTATATGCTCACCATGTAGACGAAGTTGATTGTGGTTTCTCCTGCAGCCAAAGCATCTTTGCCAAATATGTACTGAACCCGAATGTTGTGCGTTTTACCACACTGCAGATCTTCTTTGGGGCCCTGCAGCTGCACAAAGCTTTCAGTGCGAGAGAAGAATCGGCCAACAGAGTGATGATCATTGGAGTAAGTGGGCACAATCCAGTTGTTATCATAGCATTGTTCTTGGTTCTTGTAACTCAGCTGTTGAGTAACAAACCAAAGAGAAAAAAAAATATATAAAAAAAAAATACACCTTAGCTGACACTGAAGTATTAGGGCAACCTATTCATCTTTGTAATTTTCAAAATTGCCAGCATTTGAGCCCCAACTTACTACAGGTATTCAGGTTCTTTAAAGTCCAATGCTATTTGAGTGTTTTTTTTTTTTTAAATAGAAAGTGCGTAGGCAGGTACCTAAAATGTCATTTGAGTTTTGCACTTAGAAGTTACCATTCAGTGATGAGTTTGCCTGTCAGGAAAACGGTGCTTAAAACCATGCTCAAAGGAATGCGCGTTGCACGTAGAACCAGGACCCTGCGCGCATCTACATATGCACTTGTGCATTAATGTTTGATGGACTTTGGCTCCCAGTGGCCTATTTAAAGGCCTACAGGACTCAGGATAATTGCCGAGTGGTCATCAGCTCCTTCTGTACCACAGCCTGGTTTATTGACCATGCTTGTTCCTGATACTGTTGCAGATTCTGATTGTGACCCAAACCTTGCTTTTTTTGGCACCTCCTTTGCTCACTTGATACTAACCCTGGCCTGGTTCCGACTCTGTACCTATGCTGCCCGGTTGTTTCGGCCCTGTCAATCCAAGACCAAGAACCTGCATCTGCCTGCCATCTACTTGCTCACTTCAGCTCTGCATCAACTACCAAGATATTCCAAAACTGATATCCTACAGGCACCCATGCCACTTTGTGCCCCATTATACCTTATCTTCCCCAAAGGAAACAGACAAGAGGTGTAAGGACAGCCCTCTGGTCAACTCTGCCTCAACCAGGTAAGTGATACTGCTGTTCTGTGGTGCTTTCTGTAACAGGGGTATTTAAATACAAACGGGTTGGGCCAATGGTTGGTTGTGGGAATGAGAAGGTCAATACATGAGGCGATGCAGAGTGGCACCTAGTGGGGTTACTCTTTAGCGGGACCCTAAATCAGACCTGTGAACAAGATTACCATTATTTGGGAATCACAAGCTAAAATAAAAAAAATAAAATAATGAGATGCCACTGCATAGCCCAAAGCGCAGCCCAACAGTTAAAGAACACCATCGTGTCCAACTTGTTGCATTGCCATCTGATTCTTGAAGAACAAGGATATAGGGATGAAGAAGAACTGTACATGAATGCCATTGTATTCAGTAAAATAAGTTGCTGGTCTGGTTTACTGTGAACACACAGGGAAATTAAGATCCTACAATGAATGGGAACAGGGAATTAACCTTCATGTTAACCTTCTGGGTGATGGAAATGTAAGGAGGAGCAGCCAGTTTGGGAGTGGAGGACGATGATGGAGGTTGTGTGGCTGGGCTACCTTTCTAGGTAGCAGGGACCTTATGATAGGAGAGTTCTGAAAAGCAGCAGGCCCTAAAAATTGGACCACAAGTGTATACAATAGATCCCCTTTGGAAGACTTTAGGCTGAAGAGTAAAATAGTGTAAAGTGTAATGTTGATAAGGAAATATGTAATATGCAATTGCCCCATTTAAAGTTGTCTCACAATATTTAAGAATACCTCCAAGCTTTTGTTAAGGCTCCGAACAAAGGACAACATTTTGCATGTATTGAATACAATCCAAAAAATGTAAACTCATGTGCCTGATGAAATAAATGTGTACAAGAACTAGTAGAAGGAAAGGAAAAAAAAAAAAGACTTAGTTAGTGCGGGGCTAGGTGTAACTGGCAAGAGACATGAGGTTATCCTTCTGGTGTGGGGCCGGGTGTAGTACACAGTACATGCTATTATATGCCAAGTCTGAAATGGTCTAGGTGACTGCCTCCCAAACCATTACATGGTCCATTTATTACAAAATATATCTGTCTCTTTAGTAAGCTGATGCCCATGGCTACCAATCTCATTTCATCCTTTTATTCTGATAGGTGAAAAATCTGAAAGTGAAAAAAGAAATTGAGAAAAAAAAAAGAAAAAAAAAAAAAGATTCCCAAAAGGTCAACATGACTGAGAGCTCACTTTATGCATTCCCAGCGTTTGCTTTTTTTTTTTTTTTTTTTTTTTAGAGAGGGTGGGGGGAGAAATCAACACCAGTGTCACTATGCAAGCAAGACTTACATACTAGTGTCACTATGGTCTTACAGTGCAGGGTTCTTGAGTCCCCTTTAGGGACCCCAACTGAATGGAGCTTGCATGTGCTGTCTGCAATAGTGTAGGGTCCTTTAGATCAGTGGTTCTCAACTGCTGTCCTTGAGACCTACTAACATCTTGGGGAGATGCAGACTAGAATACTACAATCACTGAGCAGCAAATTATATCACCTGTGATGCATTTCAGTTGTCTTGCAAACCTGGCCTGTTAGTGGGCCTTGAGGACAGGAGTAGAGAACCACGGCTTTAGACGGCAAGGTTTCTTATCCATTTAGGTGCAATGCTTGTCTGTATTACTATAGAATGTTAGACTTACCGAACAGAGCTACATAGAATTGCCCTGAACTGCTGCAGAATGATTTGGATGTACATTGAAATATCCACTCACCTGAAAGTTGACATTTGAAGTGGCGAATGTTGAGGTATCAACTTTATAGTGTGCTTTGCCATACTTATCAGATGTCAGGTTCTGAAGAACCTTTCCGTCCATTTGGAGTTCTACCACCTGGCCACTCTCAGGCTGCCCCTGTGCATTCTCAACAATTATCTGAGGAAAATATCAACATATGCTTCAGCTTTACACATACATTTATCACAATACCTGTTCTAGTTAAAATGTGCTTCGTCTTGTACATGTTCCATCAGTCAACGAGATTACCTTCTAGCATATTTTCAAGCTTCTCTGCATTGCCATGAGCACCCCCTCCGCCACACACACTTTTTTGTTTATCGTTTCATGCGAGATCTCACATGTATAACCCAGAAACTCGATCTCCCATATTCATCCCCCTTTTCATGACAAGCAGCTAGGACTGATGGGTAGACTGTGGGACAGACTGTCTGGAGGTAGGGCAGCTACAAACTAGAATACAGCTCAAGCAAAAATATAGGGGTCTCCAATGTCCCTAGCCACTTCATAAAGCTCTGACCCCTTTCAGAGAGATAGCAAGTTGGGGTTGACTTGGGCAGTGTTGGTTGCCATGGCTTATAAGTCCACCCCCCCCCCCCCCCAAAAAAAAACCAAACACACAATTTACCCCAACAAAACAAGCTACCGGATGAAAAATGTGGGGCTGCCGTTGCTGAACTTTTATCAGCAGGTCACCGAGTTTGCAAAGTGGATCAGTATTCCAGTTAAAAGTCTTTTTAGGAGCAGAGGACAGAAATGGAAGTAGCCATCTTGCATAGCTCCCAACTTGGAGCATTCCTCTTCATTTGGGTATGATCTCTATAGGTATATAAAATGCACTTTTTATCTATCCAAAAGTGTTTTCCAGTGCTAAACCTTTCATGTGGTTTCTAAATTGCTGTATTTGTACATTTCAAAAGGCAATATAAAGCAATGGTATTGGAAAAAAAATAAAAAGCACTTAAGGGTTTAACCAATTTTTTGTACAATTCTCCTTTAAGGGGACATGGCAAGGAGCGTGTCCTATGCCTGCATACTTTCTGATAGGTGTCCCTCATTAAAATCTCAAAAAGTTGAGAGGTATGATCTTGTTCCCATAACCAGTATTTTTTAGGCTCTGAATCATGCAAATCTGATTCATGGCAATTAGCAGAAGTTTTTGCTAGAGGATTACAGTCATACAATTGAGACGTTCTAGGAGTTTTACAGAAATAAAATAAAAAACCCACCAAAGTATTGGCCACTAGTAGCACAAAGCTGCCATGACAATGCACAACAACATTTAACATAGGTTCCAAGTCAACTCACCCCCACAGGATAAGGAATTCCCTTTTTGAAATATGGAAGCATAGCCTTCAAGTCAAAACGGGCTCGGCCTAGCTGGCTGGTGATAGAGATGGCTTTGGTTTCAGTTGCTTGGACATCTGTCACAGAACAAAATACAAATACTTATGCTCATGTATACACACACACACACACACACACATCAGGAAGGCTTAGATTACAGTCATATGTCTGATGCAGCCCATATATGTTAAATATAGTGAAATCGACTGGTTCTTTACGGACCAGTCATAAAGGGCAGTAGGTAAACTGAACACTGTACAGAAGCCCCTAGGAGAAAAACAGTACAGAAAGGAGCACTTCTCACTCTTATCGACATGGTTGTGGATGAGATTTTTTTTCCCTTAATCTCGTCCCTGAGATCAGTGCTTGCATTCAGATGGATTGGAAGCAACCATTCCTGAACAAAAACTGAAGCCATGAAAGTAATTCTACACATGGACGACATCTTCAGCACCAAACCCCTAAATTATCAATTCTAAACAATCTGAATGGGATAATTTTTTGGGTCCTTTTGCACTGAAATTTTCCATGAATGCCCCATTTCGTCAGGACCTAGATCACCTGCTGGTGGAATGGTGCTTACCAGCACAGAAGGTTGTAGTTCCAGTGTCCATCAGCAGGTGCCTCCCACCAGATTACAGTAATCACCTGATGCTGGCTGCTGGTATTTGGTCCCTTATACAGCTTGCTCAAGTGTTTTGCTTTGCTTGCTGTCAGATACTGCTAGCCGTTATCTTGTTCCTGCCCTTTAATCATGCTCTCTGCTTAATAACTTTATCCTGAACCCTGCTGCCTTGTTCCTACTCCTTTTCCTGATGCCAGTTTTGGTTTCTCCTTTCCATTTGTTCCCTACACCTCCAGTTTTACCCAGCTTTCCGGTGTTCTGCATTTGCATACATTGGGGTGGATTCAGGTAGGGGCGCGCACTACTACGGAGGCGCAGCGTACCGTTTTTATGCTACGCCTCCGTAAATTACCTGCGCTACGCTTCATTCACGAAGCAGTAGCTCCGTAATTTGCATGTGCGCTCCGGAAAACTGCCCGGCGTAAGCGCGCGTAATTTAAATGATCCCGTAGGGGGCGTGGATCATTTAAATTAGGCACGTTCCTGCGCCGAACGTAGTGCGCATGCTCCGTCGGGAAACTTTCCCGACGTGCATTGCGGTAAATGACGTTGCAAGGACGTCATTTGCTTCAACGTGAACATAAATGGCATCCAGCGGCATTCACGATTCACTTACGCAAACGACGTAATTTTTAAAAATCGCGACGCGGGAACGACGGGTATACTTAGCATTGGCTGCCCCTGCTAATAGCAGGAGCAGCCTTACGCAGAACTCGACGAACGCAAACGACGTAAAATGCGAACGCAGGGCATGCGTACGGTTGTGAATCGGCGTGAGTATGCAATTTGCATACTCTACGCTGACCACTACGGGAACGCCACCTAGCGGCCATCGTAAGAATGCAGCCTACGGGAGCTGCGGTGGCTCAACGCGATTGGCACTGCGCTGACAAGCCATTCACCTCTGCAGCTAGGGGTTCGGATCCCGGTCTCGGCTACATGTGAATTGAGTTTGGTGGTCTCAGCCCGGCTCCCGGTGGGTGTGCTATGCGAGGTAAGCCTGCGCTTAGTACGCCCACCCCCCTCCCACAAAAACCACCACACTTACACGCACTCGAAATTGGGTTAACATCACGCACTTTGACCACGCGGTCTCTAAAAAGAGAGGCGAAGGACTAACGGGGCTGGTTGAGCGGGCTAATCCTCTCACTCCCTTATAGGGAGTCCCTCTGCCCCGTTGGGCTTCAAAGCGGAGCAGGTAGGGCGGGCTGTGTGGGAGGACCCCCTCACACACCTGCCATTGCCACCCGGGGCATGGAGAAAGGTGGCAGATTGCCTCTGGGGGAGGCCTGCCTACTCCCAACTCCTGCAGTCCGGCTCCTCTCTCGAGTACACGCACAAAATACACTTTTAAAAAAAATAAAAAAAATAAAAAAAAAATAAAATAAAAGAATGCAGCCTACGATACGACGGCATAAGAGCCTTATGCCAGTCATATCTTAGGCTGCAGTCGGCGTATCGACCTTTCTGAATCAGAAGCAGCCGATACGCCGGCGCAACTAAGCAATTGCGCATCTATGCAGACGCAATTGCTTACTGAATCTACCCCATTGTATATAGTTAGCTTGATATTTAGGATTTCTGTTAGGCATCTGGTCACTTGGTTCACATATTTATGTTTGCTGGCGTTTGGGTGTCTTATTTTACTACTAATAAGTTCACTTTAATAGAATATGGCCTGGTCTCAGTTTCCCAAGTGTACCCACACATATCTGGCCCCGATTTCAGACACCTTTGCAATTGTGGAAGCCCAAAGTTTAATTCCAATACATGAGTGAATAAGTGCCCCATCCAAACACCTAACTTTTAACTTTTTCGTTTACATCATTTGATAGATACACGCTTCTTGATATTTTGCTTTTGGGTTGGAGATGGAAGACTTGATATAGGTTGGTTTGTTGGCCACTGCCACCTTACTAGGACTTCTCAACCCTTTAACTTTCTTTTTATAAAAATACGTGGTGTATGTAGTTGCATGTGATGCCAATAACTTCACTATATGCCTAGGCATTTACAGTAGATAGCTGAAATCTGTTAAATGGAAACATCAGTGTCAGAAAGGATTGGCTGGCTCCATCTACAGACATGCTGGTAGGTTAATTGGATCTTGTCCAAATTGGCCCAGTATATATGTGTGTACGACTGTGTCCCAAGTGTGTAGAGATCCTACGGGGTAAAATCACTGCACCAGCCAAGCAGACACTGGCTGCAAAAAGCACCTAGAGGCGATTCAGTTTGCATGTGTAGCGCTATACAAGTCATTCATTCACAGTTCTGGCCCAAGAAAATTCAGTCCATGTATATGGTCAGTTACAATGGAAATCAAGAAGTGTGCTTACCATTATGAGCTTTTTATTTTTAGGGCTCATTCACCTGGGCACTCTGCCCTGTATAGTGTGAAGAGCCATTTATTTATCTTTCTGTACCAACCTCAAGCTGCATGCAGCCAGCCCATATACGTGAATAAATATGCATTGGCTGTAAAAGCTTACCCACACAGCCAAGTCTGATATGTACACTGGGCAGGTACACCCCCCCCCCCAATTTAAAAGCCTGTGCATCTGGGTACCTGTCCCTGCATATCTGTCAAATTTGGCTGTGCGGGCAAGTATAGACAACCAATGCATATCCATTCTTATAGGCTTCACACAGCTCAGTGCTATGACAGAATGCCAAAATGTACTGCTCTTCCTGCTGTACGGGACTAGGGGATCATGTGAATGAGCCCTAAGAAGAGAGCAGATGGTAAAATACTTTTAAAGTATGCAGGTAATAGATGTCTTCCAATTCAGCATTGCTTGCCAATTGGTCTAAAACAGATTGCGTTAAATTTGACATCTTTGGCTAGGTCAAAGCAACTAGTACTGAAAGTTCTGGCACACATCAAACATACCCGGCAAACCCAAAAATGTACTTAAAATATGAAAGTCAATATTGTTTCCCAGTCTGTCTGCGCAAAAAAAAAAAAAACGCAGAGGTGATCAAATACCACCAAAAGAAAGCTCTATTTGTGGGGGAAAAAGGATGTAAATTTTGTTTGGGAGCCACGTCACATGACCGCACAATTAAAGCGACGCAGTGCCGAATCGCAAAAAGTGGCCCGGTCATTTAGCAGCCAAATGGTCTGGCGCTGAAGTGGTTAAATAAATAATAATAACTAAATAGCTCATTAAAAATACGTGAATATATACATAAATAACTATCATTAATAAATAATAAAATAAAAATAAATAATGTGTCTGCCATTTGCAGTGTTCAGTGCAAGGGACCACTGCTTGTGTATTCTGCCTTGAGGCTCGGTTCACACCTAAACCAGCCATGGAGCGCACAGCAATGCTGTGCGTCCCTGTTCTGTTGCAGGGATGAATCAGGGCAGAATCTTTGCCTGAATTTGGCGCCAAAAACAGAGCCAAATATGCACAGCCGCCCCAGAGATGTGAACCAGCTCCATAGAGAGCCGGTCACATTCTCCTGCTATGCGAATTGTTGCGGGGAAAACCACATCCAATTCACATGTGTGATCCCAGCCCGAGATTTTTAATTTGTGACAGGCTTTAACCCAACTATGCAGCTACAGCATTAACACTTATGGCAAACCATTCACTTACTTGTCCCCTGCTCTATCAGAGTGACCTGCATATTAAATGTCATCTGGTATCCTGAGCGGTCAAGCTGGAATGTTGAGAGATCAACATTTCCTTTAAACGTACCCTCTGAATTGGTCTATTGGGGAGAGAAGAAAAAATTAATAAACATAAAAAAGTCAGAACCAAAGTTGTGCAAAGAATACAAGGTTGGGAGAAGGAGAGAAGGTCAGACAAATTGAAACACCACCTGAAGGCTAGTATCACCTTATAGAATGAGTCCGCACCAATGTCCCAAACAGAGTGCTTTAAAAAGCACAGCTCCCAACTGTTCCTGATTTTGAGTGACTGTCCCTGACCCTCATTCCTCCTCATTTGTCCCTTATTTTGGTCTGATCTATATAAAATTAACTTTTTTACTATCAAAAAGTTTTTCCCGGTACTAAACCTTTCATATGATTTCTAAATTCCTGCATTTGTAAATTCCAAAAGCCAATATAAAGGAATAGTAGTGGTAAAAAAGCACTTATGGGTTTAACCAATCTTGTTTTTTTTACACAATTCTCCTTTAAGGGGGCATGGCAAAGGATGTGTCCCATGTGTCAGGCTTATTGGAGGAGTTTGTGTAATATGAAAATTATGATTGATGATTATATATATATATATATATATATATATCATAATTTTCATATTTGGCATGAGAGAAGCCATTTTGGCTCTAAAGTTTAATCAGAATTCATAGCTCATGAATAGACAGAAGTTTTTCTGTCTTACTAGGAGACTGACTGTCTTATCTGTATCTTCATGGGCGTCCGCAGAACTTTTTCCAGGGGGGGGCATAATTTTACGGTCACCTATGCTCCACTTCTTTGACAATGTCATGAAGGGGAGGGGCTTAGTCATTATCACATAAAGCGCAGGCATGTGCCCATGATATGCAGCCTCACTGTGCTGATCAAATGTACAGTACAGAGGGTGTACAGTATGTGTATATAGAAGGGGTGGATGGTATTGGTATATTGAGGAAGGAAGGTGGGTATATACAGCTCTATATACAGGACAGATGATGTGTATCTGCAGTCAGTGATGATGGAGGAATACAGGAAGGAAGATGGGTGTATATAGCTGTATACAGGACAGGACAGATGATATGATCTTTCCTATACCTGGCACCCCCCTTCACTGATCATACCTGTATGCACTCAGCTGCCCCCCTCATCTGTATATATGTCAGCCCCCCCTATACACAAACAGCCTCCTCCCTTCACTTGTACTCACACCCCCCACTTGTAAGGTCACTGTGGTCTTCCTTCTCCCAAGTCCTGTTTCCACATGTCCCTTTGAAAATACATTACAGGCAGCAAAGAAAACACAAGGGCGCACATACAGGAAGCGACCAGAGGTGGCAGTTAAGAGCTCTGTAACTCAGTGACACTGATCTTGCAACAGCTTTGGAGCCGACTCGCACAAACACAGAGAGAGTCAGCACAGCTACAGATGCGAGCATGGCAGACCCTTGCCGATTCTAGGGGGGGTCACTCGCCCCCTCTTAACCCTATGAGCGGACGCCCATGTGTATCTTTATCCCAGACCATAAATGCAAAGGTTTGCACACCTAGTAAAATATACCAGTATCCCAGATTATACATCTTTTGTCTTTGACACTTAGATAAAAAAAAGGGGGGGGGGGGATTTCTACAGACTTAAGGTATTTTTAGAATAAGCCACAGAGCCACAGGGCTCATCTACAAATAAGCTGTCGTATTATATATTTTAAATAATGTTTTTCTTGCAAATATATGTTACAGTGTATCTGTATTAGTTATTCATAATAAACTCCATATATATATATATATATATATATATATATATATATATATATATATATATATATATATATATATATATATATATATATATATATATAAATATATATATATATATATATATATATTACAGCCCTCAAAATTTCCACTCGCCTACTAGCATTTGGCGAGTGGATTTAAGCTGGGGGCGAGTGATGACAGGGCTGCATGACCAATCTCCCTCCAATCTGTGCCTACACTAGAGTCCAGATGAGATTGGCGGCCGAAGAGGAAAGGTGCATGCTCGGGAAAAGTAGTCTGGTGAGCCGCGCACAGGCAGAGCAGTACACAGGTGCTCTCCTTACAATTCTCATTAAGCCATGGGACCCAACAGTATGACCTCTCTGAGCCTGCCCCGACCAATGTAGCTGGAGAGCAGAAAGTAATGAGTGAGGTGGAGGATTGCAAAAATTACCACTCCGGTGCAGCGCTCACTGAAAGTTGCCCTGACATGAGAGCGGCAGCCTTCTAGTTTGTGCAGTCTTCTTCTCCTTGTGCTCTATGTAAGTTTAGCCTGAGCACTGTGAACAGACTGGTCTCATTGTGTGCTGTGCGCTGTCAGTGTGCGCTGTGCTATGGTGTCAATGGCTGTGCAGTTGTGTGGATCTCAGCGCTCTCCTCACTGCCAGCCTGAATAAAAGGGGGAAGTGGGGGCATGCAAGCGTGGAGCCGCACACACAGGCTCCTGATGATGAGATGAATGGGAGAGAGAGAGAGAGAGAGAGGATGGATGGGAGTTGCAGAGGAGACAGCAAGAGAATGGGGAAGAGACCCAGTTCTAGTGCCCTGTCTCTCTGGTCTGCCCCCAGTGCCCTGTCCCTCTGGTCTGCCCCCAGTGCCCTGTCCCTCTGGTCTGCCCCCAGTGCCCTGTCCCTCTGGTCTGCCCCCAGTGCCCTGTCCCTCTGGTCTGCCCCCAGTGCCCTGTCCCATTTTGTTAAAGTTGTTGTTGCTAATATTTAATTTTGTAACTTGATTCTGCATAAAACATTGTCATTCCATGAGATAATCTACGAGGGCGTGTTTACGGGTGCAATTAGGCGCAGGGCAGTGTATGAATTAGGTAGGGCAACTGGTGGCGAGTAACTCTTGAGGCATGGCTAGTAGCTCAGCACTTGAAATTTTGAGCCCTGTATATATATATATATATATATTATTTTATGGTAAAAGTTACAATTGTCAGATCCTAGCTGTATTGACATTAGAAACTGTTAGACTCAAAGTAAAATTCTAGTGCTCTCAGTGTCAAGGAATTCATGGGTCTGAGCTAATGGTGTGGGTACCTAGTTATCACATCCATATATTTCAAGAAGCGCCAGGTTGGCTAGGGGAATTGACACTCGATTGTTAACCATTACACAATTACTTGTGTTTTGTTAAGCTTAGGTCAAAAAGGTATCAAATCATTTTAGGCCTAGATGACAATAACATAAGAAGTCGTTTCTTATACAATACTGCTGCTAGTGGTAAAAATGGTTAATTATTCAAAATGGCGTTGGTCTTGGTTGTCAAGGCAACATATAAACTCCATCGTTATCTGACATCACCAATTACCTAGTTGTGACAGACACACACACACACACACACACTTTTGGAGAGAGATAAAAAGTAGTTGCAGAGATCTCCAAGGGAGCTCTCGCTCGACATCTGACAATCTCTCTGGAGACTGAAGCCGAGAGGAGGGGGAGAAAATGCAAAGATGTAGGGAGGTTGGAATGAGTCTGGTGTTGGACTCATAATGGAATCTTCTCAAACTGACAGACTCCTTAATGCCCTGGTAAAGTATTAATCTTTTCATGTATACCTTTTTAGTCAATTGAAATTTGGTTGAGCATATGCTTGACTAATCCAATGTTAGTTCAGTTTTGGAGTGAAATGAATTCTAACTGCAGTATGAATTTGTCTTGCTTCTAAAACAAGGGAGATACAACAATATATGTATCTCATAATACTGACTTCAAAGTTTAAGGCCCCATACACACGGGAGGATTTATCCGCGGATACGGTCCAGCGGACCGTTTCGACGGATAAATCCTCTCGAGGATTTCTGCGGATTTCTATGCGATGGAGTGTACACACCATCGCATTGAAATCCGCGCCGAAATCCTCTGGCGATGACGTGTCGCGCCGTCATTATGACGCGGCGACGTGCGCGACGCTGTCATATAAGGAATTCCACGCATGCGTCGAATCATTACGACGCATGCGGGGGATCCCTTCGGACGGATGGATCCGGTGAGTCTATACAGACCAGCGGATCCATCCGTTGGGATGGATTCCAGCAGATCGAATATTTGCTGACATGCCAAACAAATCTATCTGCTGGAATCCATCCCAGGGGAGAAATATCGGCGGAAACAGATCCGCTGGAGTGTACACACCATAGGATCTATCCGCTGAAACCCATTTGCTGGGATTTTTTAGCGGATGGATTCTATCGTGTGTATGGGGCCTTAGAATTGGACTAGTTATAGTATGTGTTAAACCATCGATTCATTCTAAATCTAAAATATAAGCTTTGATCAAATTATCAAAGCTATGAACAATATTTTTGCTTGTGAGAGTGTAAGAAGGTCAGTTTTGTTTTGAGATGATCACATCATAGTGTTAAGGTAAACAAAAATTAGTTTACACTAGTCCGTGGAGTCACGGAAGCGATTCACAAGTTACCAAATCTAAAATGTACAAGTATAATTCAAGTATTGATTTGTGGTATTTTGTTATAAGAAATTGAATAAGAGAAATGTTATATTATCTGTTTCATCATCTATCTTTGATATGTAGAAGTATATCCATTTATTTGTATTATCACCAAATATACCTGATATATTAAAATTAATATTTTTAGTTAATATATATTTTTAAGCAATATCATTTGTGTCACTGGTCTTCAAAATAGCACGGATAAAAACGAACTTGAATTTCTCGTTTGCATTGTTGGAAAAATGTAAAATCTCTCAAAACAAGATTTGCATAATTTCATAAAAACAATACAATTTTGTTATTTCAGTATAAACATTCTGACATAATTCTGCATACTTTTGCTGATAGGTGTCCCTCATTCCCATCTCAAAATGTTGGGAGATATAGATTGCGGCGGTCCAGGTCAGTGGGACGGGGGGGGGGGGTGGAGGGGTGAGGACAGAGGGTCCTGTGTAAGTACACCTTACAGGTTTTTCCGTAAAGGTGAACTTGCACTTTAAGTTCACCTCATTTACCAAGCTCTGGAGCAACTGCACAATTTGCCTTCGAGGATCGTGGCTGCTCTGTGCAACCCCCCCCCCCCCCCAAGTATAACATGTCTGTAAAAAAAAAGTTTGCTTCCTTTGCAGGCCACACAATGAATGAAATTGTTCAAAAATTTAGAATTTTTTTTAAATAGCATATTGAACATTTTAAACAATCAGAATCCTTATTTTTCGTGAAACCAATCCCGTTGGATGTTTACTCTTTGTTTAAAGTGGATGTAAACCCATTCTGTAGGCTTGTATCTACAGGTAAGCCTATAATAAGGTGTACCTGTAGGTACTGTATATGAATATCTCCTATACCTTCAAGGTTTAGGAGATATTTACACTCCATGCGCTGGTGATGTCACTAGTGCATGTAATCTGAAGGGACGGTATACCCATGCTGTCCCACAGAGCTCCGTGCTGCGGTCCGTGACTCCTGTGGGAGTGACAACATTGTGGCGCAGCCAATCAGGCGCTTGGAGTACTCAAACCCAGAAGACCAGGTGAAGATGGAAGAGTTTGTCAGAGCTCACAGTGCGGTGCAGGGCTTTGTTAATAAATAGTTAATAAATCAAAATCATAAAATGCAACCATTTTTGAAAAGTAAGGGAGAGAAATGTGGGTTAATGGCAAAGTTTAAGATTTGCAAGTATGATTGCCGTTGGATCTCACCGTTCCAGTGAATGGCACACAGATACCATCAGGACTTCTATTGCAGGTGTTTCCATTGTAATAGTTGGCTGGTGGTCTGCACAATCTGCCTGATATTTGTCCTGGAACACCCTGATCATATGTGTACCTGGGAAAATGAAGAAGGCTTAGTTCTGCACACTGATCTTGAAAGGTTGTCTGTTGACAGTTAAAACCAATCTGTGTTCTGGTGTTTAAATATTTCTAGAGGATGTGGCAGGGTGGGCTAGTGGGGGGGGGGAAGCCCCTTCCTTTTCTACATAAACACGTGCAGTTGCTCCAGAGCTTAGTAGATGAGCAGAAGCTCTGCTGACTTCTATCATCCAATCATTTAAATTTGCCTTGCATGCGATTGGGTATTCTTTGCAAAGTGATGCTTTACGTCACTTACTAAGCTCTAAAGAAACTGCACAGTTCATTTGCTTTAGTAATGCAGACCCATTGTGTTCATTCATAACTGACGAATAGCAGTGGCGGCTGGTGGTATATCTTTGGGGGGCGGCAATACAGCCACCCAACACCCCCCTGGTCGGTCATCACCAGCCCCGCACTTACCCCATCTAGGTCGCGGGCAGCGGCTTCACCCTGCATCTCCTTCCTCTGCATCTCCTCCCTCCTCGTTGGCTGCCAATAGGATTGCCTCTCCTCTCGGCCAATTGGGTCTCAGGACCCACTTCCTGGGCCAGAATGAGAATCAGGAAGACAATAGCAAATATTAATTTGCTATCATCACAACTAAATGGGCTTAGGGTGCAGAGCCCACCTTTTTTTACGCCAATTCGAGCCTCCAGCTCTAATTATGCCCTTCAAAAAACAAACACCCCACTGTAATCCATGCATCCAGCGCTCTGCATGTAAATTAGGGGGGCAGTGCTGAATTTCTGGGCTGCAAGTTAAAATTTACTACCGATTTAACATTTACTGCACAAGATAAATAAAGTTTGGAAAATAAATGAAGATGGACAATGGAGAACACAAAGGAAGTTGCAAAGAAACATCTAGCAGAGAAAGAGAAAGAGATGGTCTTGGTTACCCTACCTGGCATTCACTTCGACCGAAACATTCTTGTCCAGGATGGTTACACTATTGGGAGCTTCCAGCATTAGGCTAAACTTGGGCAGAGCTGGAATAAAATAAAACACATTAGAATTCAGGCATCAGTGGCAGCCCAAAGGTTAAATGAAAAAAGCTAGAGTTGAAGCAGAGAATTATGAAAGGCTGAGGGAGAGTACAAAGTGGTCAGTGCTGGAGGTGGAGGCAAACCTAAAAGGCAAGTCTGCCATGATGTGCAATGGAAAAAGCTGCCACTGGCTTCACCCAACAGTACTGCTCAAAAGAAACCACCAGTCATACATACCATACTGCTCAACCTTTATAGATTTAGTAACTGGGGTGCCAGACTGTCTGTTAGCTATGATCTGAAAATGTCCAAGATCTGGGTCATCAAGCATCATGAAACTTAGGTATAGGAATGATCCCATCGTACTCTGATCCAGCCATTGATGTATCCGATTCCCAGCTGGATCCTAAAAATGGGAAATTCAGGCAATTAAACAAATTCTGTAAGAACAGAACGAGAGACGCAGCAACTGATTTACTCTCTCAAGGCCATAGATAAGGTTTTCAGTAATTAGGCAATATTAATAAAAGGATGTTGGGAGATGAGCATCAACAGCAGATACTCAAGGTGTCCACAAACACATTTGAACATTTTACTCCTGAAGGGCAGTCAACAACTACATTTAGAAGCAAAGACAAGGCTTGCCCCATGATGTGATCACTGCCCTTCAGGAGTAGAAACTGAACATTCATTATCTGGTCTCCATGGGAGTCACTGTATGCTTCTAGCCTTTAGCCCCCCCCCATTTCTTAAATTAGCTAATAGGCCTACATCTTTCTTCAATAACAGGTTCCCTACCTTATAGGGACCCGGTAAGTCACTTTCCTCTTGCTATTCCTGTCCCCCCCCCCCCCCAGCTTTTTAATTACCTCCTCTTTGTGGTATTATACCTAGGATATGTTTATTTTAGGTCTACTTCCTTTTTCTTTGGCTTGCTCACCTTCCCCCAGTATCTCTCCCACCACCTTTCTCCTCTTGTGCCCTACCATAGGGGCACAACTGTCTGACCAAGCATGCCATTGACACTCATCTTCCTGCCGTTCTTCGTTTTGGAACTTGTCAGCCTAGCCACCACTATGAAAGGGTTATCCAACTCCTAAGGCCAAACATTTTGCTTATTTGTTATAATGTGGTATATTGCAACAGCAGTACAAAATTATATCCTTTACCACCTCTGTCAACTTGTCATATCATGATACAATTTTTATTTATTGTTTTAAACCAAACTGTACTAGAGTATTTTGGGTACCATATGGCTGGTCATTGTCCCATATTATACAGGTCACTTTCCCCATTATTACACTGTGCATTCTCAACAAAGCTTTGGCCAGAGGTTACTAGTGTTCATTTACCTGCAGCTGATTGACGCCATCTGTTGGTGCTTGCATAGTCCTGGGTCCAATGCCATTTGGTAGAGCCAGTAGCACAAGACCATTGATTTTTTTAGCTGTCTGTAGAGTTGGCATTCTGATCACTAAATGGGGCATTTTTCCTACTGACCAACAATGTAAGGGCCGTTATACTTTTGACCCGTGATAGTCTGGTTTTAGCAGGGGTCCCCGTGACTTGAAACATTTCAAGGGTTCCTCTGGGGTAAAAAGAAAGGCTGCTGTAAACTAACAAGGGCCCAATACCCCTGTTTAAAGCCATACAGTAGGGAAGAGTTTAAAGGGGTTGTAAAGACAAAAATGTTTCCTCTTAAATTAAAGTCTGACAGTAGCTGATAAAGTAAAAAGTAATGTTTTGCATTATAACTAGTTTGATACCTGTTGAAATCGAGCTGTTTTATTCACCTCTGTCACTCCTGAATCATTATTCTCACTGACTTCCTGGTTTGCGGTGCACATTCATTCTTGCTACATCACGGCCTAATGGGAACTACAGTTCCCAATAAGCTTAGCCTCCATGCCTGTGAGGGATAAGAGAGCATCTTCACGCAGGTCTGTAGTCATAGGGAGGGGGTGAGCACATTCTGCTTTCCACCATGCAAAACAGCTCAGATGCTGGTGGAAAGCAAGAAGAGGAGAGACAGGAAATTGCATTTTCATACCTGGATTACTGTATTTTGGAGGTCAAAAGGAAAAACGAGGTAAGTGATATTTAAATGCTCTAGCTTACAGCAATCAATTGATCTAATAAAAAAACAAATCTTTAGTGTTCCTTTAAGCTCCTGTCATGTTTTCAATGCTTTAGGTGTAACTGGGGAGGGAAATGTATGTATTTAATTTGTCCAGAAAATATCAGTTGAGTAGTAAGAAGGTGGTCAATTAAACATGGAAACCTTACAGGAGAACGTTTTTTTTTTCTTTAACATAAGTTGAGCAAATGATTGACTTCTGTTTCAATGCTAGGAAGAGTAGCATACTCTACAGATTAACGTTAAATTTTAACTACAAGGTATGTAAAGTTTGCATCGGATTGTACTTACAAAACAACTTAATGCTATTTTTTTTCCTTACCATTACATAGATTTCAGGGAACTAAAAAGAGGAAAGAAAAGAAAAAAAAAGTTAGACTAATGGCTTGATAGTCACATACATTTTGCATATGCTGTTGCAGAGACTTAGGCTGCATTCACACCTTGGCGTACTTAATCATGGCGTTTTGTCCCGCGAATTGCGGCGACAATTTGCAATGTTTTATACCGCGATTTGCGGCGACAAAACGCCGCGATTGTGAATGCAGCTTACCCCCAGGTCCACATCTCCTATGCCGAACGCCGCCTGAAAAAAAGGTCCGGGACTTGTTTTCAGGCGGCAGGCGTACGGCGTACGGCGTGGAGATGTGAACCATCTCCATAGAGGGCAATGTAAAATCATCCTGCCAGCGTCTTAGGGGCTGCTGCGGCGTCGCGCTTCAGGTGTATATACGCCCAGGTGTGAACAGAGCCTTAGACCCCATAAGCACTATACAACTTTTGTTGTCCGATTTCCTTTAGATTTACCAAAACCATGTAGTGCAAAGGGCCTGCCTCATTGCATACAAATTGACAAACTCTTAAAGTGTTACTAAACCCAGCAATATGAAAATAGTTCACCTCCCCCATTACATTAAAATACTGCCACTATATACTTTTTTTTGGATGATCTGTATCACCACATGTGTGGTGTCAATATCTTGTGACCTGGTTAGCTCTGAGAACATGTTCGCTCCAGCATAAAAACACACAACCGAGCATGTGCATGTAGCGCCAGGTTACTTTCCAGAACCGGTGCTAGGTTAAATTTAGAGGGGGACAGAGAGTTAGGCAACTCTGACCATGTTGATTTGTTCAAATTTGGGCCTCTGTCTCAGCTTTGGCTGTGATGTGGGCTCATTCTGTCATTTCTGGGGTGCCGATTTCACCCCAGGTAGGCAGCAGTGGAGTCAAGAATTGGGTGCTCTTACCCAGCAGCCTATCAGGAGGAGTTTGCCTCGCTGTGCATGCTGGGGGGTATTTATGGGACAGACGCCATTTTCCTGGGCTTCTCCTTGTGTGGCGCCCACCTTTAGGGTAGCCACTCCACACCGCCCCGGCAAATGGCCTTCCGGGGACGGGGTGCGCGCGCAACGCAGAGATCCTGGCTTTGGGACCACGTTGGCCTGGAGCAATCGATCTGCCGCTTGGGGACTCAGTCGACTGGGTCCCACCTAAGGAGGTCCTTGGCTGTCCGTCCTGTTGGAGGAAGCTGTACGGTGGAGAGTCTGCCTGAGGAGTACCAAGAGAGGCTGGTGTTCCAATAGGGGCTTGACCATCCATCAGGGACCAGAGGCTGGATGTTGGCCACCTGTCAGTCGGGAACCCCAATTTAAAACTACCTGAAGGAGATCCAGGTGTCAAGTCTGCTAAGGAGGATTATCTCTGCCGTTTCAACCATAGGGAAAGTCTGTGGCAGAGACTTCTTTTCCCAAGTTCCGAGTGACATTCTGGCTGCCAGGCTTGTGAGAGAGGCCTGTCCAGCTGCACTACACCCACTCAGGCTAGAGTGGTAAAAAAGAAAGTATTGTTGGAAGCAGGACTGTTTCCCTATTGCTCACACTTGAATCTGCCCTCTGCACTTTCGCTAAACCTCTATTCTTCACCAAGTTTTGTTTTTACCCTGCTGGGTAATAAAGAGCATAGAAAAAGACATTCCGTTACTGCAACGTTCACCAAATACCTCTAGACGGTGGAGGAACATGAAGTAACATGACACCCGAAACAAACCAGCAGCTCCTTTGGGGGTAGTGCTACATGCAGGTCAGCTACCCTGCCTGCGCTAGCTGGCCTTCACCAGATAGGCCGTGCAGGAGGGGAAGGATCTGTGCATACAGGATAAAAAACAGCCTTTTTACACAGTGCAGAGGATTAAACCCTCATGGTCTACAGTAAGTATAACAAGCATGCTATGCTGCATATACAGACTGATTTTACTGTTGTGAGTTTAGCAACACTAAGGTTTGACCTCATATTTGGTTTTGGTAAATCTTAAAAAAAAAAAAAAAAAAAAACACGACAGAAAAATTGTATAGCGTGTATCCAGCTTTAAAGTGGTTGTAAACCTCATTCATGAAATTTGACCAAGGCACATGTATCTGTAGTGTTTACTTATCCCTCTCCAAAGCTCTAAGTGCCATGCCTTTTCTGCTGCTCCATTCCTGTTATCAGCAGAGTCACTGCAAGTTCTGACACACGAGATAACAGCAGCTGAAAATTTGTGTCGGGGAGAGAGCTTAGAGTTAGATAAGCAGAGAGCTTATCTATTCATAATACAGCTCTGTGCGTCCCTTTCCTCCAGTGTAAGCCCAGACTACCCACCTACTGCTGAAACAATTTAACACCCTCTGCTCTTTCAAGGAGCGTAGAAAGGGAGACACAGCAGATATGCATGTTAAACTTATGTAGGGAGATTTATTTCATATCTGTATCACCTGAGACTACTCAGTTCACTGGGTATAGGAAAGGGTTTACATCCACTTTAGGACCCAAACAGAAGATGGCCAATTTGAGAAATGATAAAGCTAAAAATGTTGAGTTTGACAGTCTGCATCGCCCATCAAAGTCAATGGGACTGCACCCCAACATATTTGACTTGCGGTTATGGCCAAAACACTCCACATGTGTTCAAGAGGCAGCAATATCGCCTCCGGAATGCCTGGAAACTTCTGCTCTACTGCCCTCAAAAGAGCAATCTACTGCAAATCCCTTTTCAGAGGGGAAGTAATGACAGTCAGTGTAAGTGGCGACTTAGAAAGTCAAACCCTCAGAACACATCAGATTTTCAGTGATAAATGGAGAAGCAGGTTTCCCCCCAGGGTTGTCAAGGAAATGCATCTTCAAATATGGTCAAGCCACTTTTTTAATGTTGACAGATGCAGTGTGGAAAATTATTTTTTCTAAAGACCGAATGCGTTTTCCACACAACTAGCAAAAAAGGATCAGCCTCAGGAGAACCAGTTGTCTGGTGAAGAGGAAGCCTACAAGACAAGTAATGAGGAGGATAGGGGGGAGCAACCCCCCCTCCCATTCTTTCCAAGACTAAACAAGCAGTATATGTGGGGTCTGACTGCCAAGCAGTCCATCTTTTAGCGTATTCAGTTTTAGCAATTGGGTTTTTATTCACTTTTAAATCAGAGATCTGAATACTACTTACCGTTTCCTCCACTGGGCGTAAATTATTGTCCATTGACATCACGTACATCTGCACTGTAGACAAAGACAAGATGTGCACCAAGTTGACACTCAACACAATCAAGTATCCAGACAGAACCAAAGCTTGAAATAAAAGCCATTGTTTGAAGTTGGGTTCAGCTATATCAGATGTTCCAGATACTAGAGACTTGGTTGCTGCACTTCTCATTACTCTAACGCCGCGTACACACGATCGGAAAGTCCGACAACACCGTGGATTTTTTTCCCCCAACGAAATGTTGGCTCAAACTTGTGTTGCATACACACGGTTACACAAATGTTGTCGAAAATTCCGAACGTCAAGAACGCGGTTACGTACAACACTACGATGAGCCGAGAAAAATTAAGTTCAATGATTCCGAGCATGCGTCAGAATTGCATACAGACTATCAGAATTTCTGACAAGAACTTTTGTTGTTGGAAAATTTAAGAACCAGCTCTAAAATTTTTGTTGTCGGAAATTCCGACAGCAAATGTCGGAATTTCAGACAAGAAGCTTGCATCGAACATTTGTTGTCGGAAATTCCTACAGTGTGTACGCGGCATAAGAGTTCCCAATTTGCCTGCAATCGAGTATAATAGTTCCCAGGATGACTAGGATTGCCATTTTTACCCTCCAGGAATACACCAGTATTTTTGGTTAGCATTGAGCACATACTAAATTACAGGGAAGCTGTTCCTAAAGTCAGGGATGGCTACAAAAAGGTGAAGTGTACATCTAGACACAAGATGTAGTTTTGGATAAAGTTAGGATGGGTTAGAACTCCTGTTTGGTTTTATTGTTATCCAGTCCAATTTAGTGTAGCACCCCTGTCTTAAAGCGGGTCTATTGGTAAATTAAACTGTGCTAGGTGGTAACTAACATGGCTGATTTGTGGTCTTTGTGATCATTTTGTGTTTTCTCCTAAGCCTGGTTTAAATGAGGTTTCTCCCTTCCGTCAATAGGTGGAACTGTTGCCTATGGCATTAATATGATGAGCTACAGTGTGATTGCATTATGAAAAGCATATATTTTTTAGTTAATCAGTAGGTGTTTCAGGCCATTGAGCATGCTGGGAGTATATATTTGGAGAAAGTCAGTTGATTAGGGTCCTCCCACCCAGACCTTGGTCTGGTGTGGATGTGTGAGGAACATCTGCGTTAAGTGAGGCCTGGAGTCTGAGGCTTGACTCTGTGCTCAAGGCTCTGCCAGAGAGAGTTTGTGCGTCACCTATGGGCATGAGAAAGGCTCTTCCAGAATGAGAGCTTCTTGTTGCCTGGGGGGCATGAGGAAAGGGGAGGAGTTCTGAGATGAATTACCACAAGGTTACTCTTCATGAGCTGGGGACTGAGGAGGTTGGGAACGCAGCAAAGGGGACTCATCCAAGGAAACCCTGAACAGTGTTGCAAGTTTTTGGTTGCTATAGGAGACAGCTGTTGGTGTGTAGGCACATTGGGTGCAGGCCCAAGACCCTTGTTCTGTATTGCTGTCTACCTGGCTGTTTTGATTTTGGAGACTGCTGATCTGTCTACATATTGTACTCGGGTGTCCTGTGCCCCAACCCTCCCACATTTTCTGTTGTGAGCAATAAACTCACTTTTTTTCATACTAAAAGTGACTGACACCCATCTTTTCTATACCCACCATGCCCAAGAACCAGCAGGGTTCGGAGAGGGGGGGGGGGTCCCTACATTAGAAATGTTCCTATAGGTTGACAATAGGTTTCACCAGACAGAAATCACACCCCCATCCTTTCTCAGTAGCGTGGGGGGGGGGGGGGGAGGCTAGAAGCCCTGTCCACTTTGTTTCGGTTAGTCAGTTACAATTTTGCCATCACTTTCTGTCTGGAGAAACAATTGCCATGGGACAAAGTGAGGGCAAATGTGTCCAATAGAGCAGTAAAACGTTGACAGTTCCAATTCATAACCCCCACCCAAAATTTAGCCACACACAAAGTAGCATGAAACCCATATATGAAGCCATATTTGATTGCATACACAGGCTCCATGTTCTGCTTATAAGTACTACACAGTGGTTGTGATTATGACTCTTCTTAATAAATACAAGTCTGAGCAAGTAGACTCACTAAAGAATGCACTCCGTGTGTGGCCAATATCTCAACAGGTCCAAAAAAAAAAAAAAAAGCAGAGTCAAATTTATAGCTCCTTCTAGTAGCCAATGTGCAAACCGCGAAAGGAATTACAATTAAAGAACACAAAAATGAAAAAGATCAAAATGTACCTTAGGGTACACCAAAATATCACATACTATATTTTCTGTTTAACAGCTATAAAAAATAAATAAAAAACTCTACCCTTCTGGCCACCCTTGTACAGTTCCTTGTCTGTCCGGATGAAGGCAACATTGCCAGTTGGGGCGAGGACCACAGACCTGCGAGCCGTGTAGTTGTAGTTCCCACTGACAGCTCTGACAAGGAAGAACACTGGAGTTGGTACTTCCACCTTTGGCACCTGCATAGATGGGAGGGCAATTAGAGCCCATATGGTTAATTGAACTGATTGGCATTTTGTAATACCAGATAAAGTCTAAAGCTGGCCATATGTTCACTTTGTTGTATTCATCCATTTAAAATTGCTAATCATAAAAAGTAAACTTTTAATCACAGTAAGGAAAAAAAAAAAAAAGGAGCAGGATGAAAATTTCTCACATGAACAAATTTCTAACAGTGTATGTGGTTTTGTTTGAGAAATGACCGTCATAAATTTGACTTTCAAAGCAAAAAAAAGGAAGTACATTTGTAAAGTCATCAGGAAGGCGACTTCAAGTAAAGGCCAGTTGAAGTTCTAGCAATTACGGTATTACTTTATTAATTTGTAACCCGTGCTATTTGCTGCAGAAAAGGTTAAAATGAGAAGTACAGCCAAAGCTCACTTGGCTGTACTTCTCCTTTAAATCACAGTTCATTCTGCACTCCTGTGACCCGTTTTCAGCAGACAGAGCCAGTCCAGGGTGGGGCAAGATTGCGACAATATGTCGGGATCCACCCACAACCCTAGATGGGCACCTGGCCCAGCCTCTCAGTGAGCCGCTAAAAGCCTAAGCCAGCGGCTCCCGCCCTTCCACAGCTCGGCACTCAAGTTAGCGCGCGGGGGGGGGGAGGCAGCAGAGCAAAGACTGGTGACTAACAGTCACCAGCTCTGTGCTCATGGACAGAGCATTCAGTCTGATCGCTTGGTTCTCAGGTCTTCGAGCCGACAGGGGACAGATGCACCAATGTTGCTTTCAACATCGTATCTCGTACTCTTTGAATTGCTTCCTTTACATGAAATCCCTGGAACTCATGCCAGTCCCTCTGCTTTCCTTTTAAAAACTGTCCACACTAGGCATGAGAGCACAGCTTTGTCAGTTCTCTACCCGTGCCGAGAACTCATGCTGCTCGCTTCCAATGACCCCCCCAATCCCTTGCACAACCTTTCACTGGTAAGACCAGTGTGGTGCGGTTTCTCCTTCCCTATAGATCAGTGCATTTTGATAGCAAAACACACACACACCCATCTTTTGACCCTCGGTTAGTGTCTAACGCTTGTCACCAAGACAGGAAGAGAGTGGAAGACTCTCCAATGAGAATTGACAACTGACACCTTCCAACCCTTCATTATTCTACCTAAAGCAAGGTTATCCTCGAGATGTACTTTAATGACACTACCATCAACCAGTCCCTATTATGGATATGTGTGCATCCTCCTTACCCAGTCTGGTATAGTTCCTTGGCTGGCTGCCATACTTGTTAGTTTATTGTTATTGCACAAGTCAGTGAAGTCCCGTCCATTTGGGGCGCACGGGCACCACTCCCTCCATCCATGCGTTTGGCCCCCTAATCTACATGCAGGGCGCCAGCGCATGGATTCCAATTGGGAGGGGTTGTTTTTTTGAAGCACGTGATTAGAGCCAAAGGCTCCAATACGGTTAAAAAAAAAATGCCCCACAACACACCAGCTGCAATTGGTGTGCATAAATATAGTTATGCACTGGAAACAGGTGGACATACATACATACATACAAGCATATATTCTCTGCTCATCAGCCAAATTCTATGCACCGGATGAGTCCTTCAGCTAATGTTGACTGCCAATAAAGGCCTTCCTGTAAAGGGCACTACTTCTCCTACCCCTGGTTACACCAGAAGCAAAAAATATTTAAAACACTAACCTGCAATTCATAGGTTTTAAAGATGTCACCAGCTGGGACCTGCTCATCAATAACAGTGTAGTTTGTTTCACCAACTTCAAGGATGGCCAGAACACGCATGGGATTGGTGTGTCGTTTGACTGTCAGACAAGCCTTTCCTGTCTCTCCACTCTTCAGGAGGCTAGGGATGGAAACTGAAATTTGTCTAAGAAAAAAAAAAAAAAGAAGGATTTACAAACAAGAAAGTTATCATTTGTTAAAAAATCCCTTTGTCATGAATAGAGAAGCTAGCAGCCTAGGATCACAACAAACGGCCAGATCCACAAAGACCCGGCGTAACGTAAAATTTTCCATTTAAGTTACACTGCCTTAAAATTTCTACCTAAGTGCCCGATCCACAAAGCACTTACCTAGAAATTTTCGGCTGTGTAACTTAAATTCCGCCGGCGCAAGGCGTTCCTCTTCAAATGGGGGCGATTCCCATTTAAATTAGGCGCGCTCCCGCGCCAGCCGTACTGCGCATGCTCGTGACGTCATTTTCCCGACGTGCATAGCGCGAAATTACGTTACGCCAAGCTTTGTGGATCGCGTCGGGTCAATAAAGTTGCGTCGAAAAAAAAAAAAGATACGGCGAAAAATAAAAATTTAAAACAAAAAAAAAAAACGCGTCGCTGGACAGAAAGGTCTACTTTTACAAGGTGTAAACAGTTTACACTTTGTAAAAGCAGCCCTAATTTTACACATGCAACTTAATACTTACGGAGAAAAAACGAAGCTGAAAAGCTTAGTGGATCTCCGTAAGTGCTAATATGCATACCCGAAGCAGCATTTCGATGCGAAAAAAGCCCCCAGCAGCGGATGCGGTACTGCATCCTAAGATCCGGCAGTGTAATGCCTAGTACACACGAGAGGATTTATCCGCGGATACGGTCCTCCGGACCGTTTCCGCGGATAAATCCTCTGAGGATTTTGATCCGATGGAGTGTACACACCATCGGATCGAAATCCGCCGCAGAATTCCCATCGCGATGACGTGTCGCGCCGTCGCCGCGATGATGACGCGGCGACGTGCGCTACGCTGTCATATAAGGAATTCCACGCATGCGTCGAATCATTACGACGCATGCGAGGGATGGGTTTGGACGGATCGATCCGGTGAGTCTGTACAGACCACCAGATCGATCCGCTGGAGCCGATTCCAGCGGATAGATTTCTTAGCATGCTAAGAAATTTTTATCCGCTGGAAATCGGTCGGCCCGAAATATATCCGCGGATAAATATCCGCTGGATCGTACACACCAGCGGATCTATCCGCTGAAACCGATCCCCGGATCAATTTCAGCGGATCGATCCTCTCGTGTGTATGGGGCCTTAGTCTCTTACACATGCCGGATCTTCTGTCTATCTCTTGGAAACTGATTCTGTGGATCAGTTCCAAAGATAGAAACAGGGATACGCAGGCGGAACAGCAGATCCGCCTGCGTATCTCTTTTGAGGATCTGGCCCAATGTGCACCCACACAATACTTTCAGCATAGATCTGCTTCTTTGAAGATCATTTCAATGTACATCAAAAATTCTCATTTATTTTGGTCCAGGGCCATCATGTAGCACCCCATAGTGCCATTTGTTAAATACAATTTTTTTTTTGCCTCCCTGTAGTCAAGGAGAGCATTGCTTGATTTGTTAAGTCCACTGTGGAGGAATGGGCTCAATTACACCCCCCGTTTCCCATGGGACCCTGGTACATAGTGGGTGGAAGAATATGACCTCAGGCTGCATGTTATTACCTCACTAGCCAAACCTTGGTCAATAAAGTAGATAACCAGCAGGTGACTGAGGGAGGTATAAATAGGCTGGAGTCCAGAGCAGAGGTCTCTTGTTCCTTAGGGAGTAAGACCAAGCCTGAGGGCAGCAACATCCCTGGGACAGCTGCCTGGAATGCAAGCACATTTTGTGGGATCCCAGCTATGGCTTGGCTGGGGGACCTCCGTTCTCTCCTCCTGGAGCATTTACAGAAAGCCCCCTAAGGATTCAGGACACAGGCAACTCTAGTGTAGAAGTTGATTGACCTTGCACGTGGCTGCCAAGGGATCAGGAAACAGCGAGTACCAGCCTTCTAAAGCTAAAGACTTTCTATGGCCTCTCTGGGAGATCGGCAGTTACGATTTGTACACTCTGGATTGTATGCCCGTTAAAGAGCCCCTTTTTGTACTGTTCATCTATACACTTTGAAGGGGGTTCCGTCACCCTGAAGATTTCGTGGCAGTGGAGGTGTGGTGGCGGTATAGCGGCGCAATTTTTAGCGCCGCTATACCGTAGTATTTACCACAATATTTGTCCGCTATCGGTGCGGTTTTAACCCCGCCAGTGGCCGAAAAAGGGTTAATACTATCGGCAATGCGACTCTGCAGAGGCGTATTACCCCGGTTTCCCATTGATTTCACCTGATAAACACCCCGCTCCTATACCCCTCCAAAGATGCGGCTAGCAGGACTTTTGGAGCGGTCCTGCTAGCACACTGAAGACTACAGGGCACGATTTTTTCAGGCGGTATAGCAGTGCTATTTTTAGCGCTAAACCGCCTAAAAAATGTGTCAGTGTGAAAAGGGCCTTAGTGTCCTCATTTTCAAGTTTACAGTTACTGGATTATCCCTAGCCTTACCATCACCCTATCCAAGTTCTACCCAAAAATAAAAAGAAGAGCTGAAAAGTCTGTTTATAAACTGTGTGGAAAATGCTGTGTATAATATTATTTATGCATTTTTTATATATATTTTTTTTGTGGGTCAACATTGTATTGGGTCTAGATGTGGCTGTAATGGGCATCTGTTTAATAGATGTACACTTTGGATGCACTGCATTTATACGGCGGCAGGTCGGCTCCCCTGCACGAGAGCCCGTAGCTATACGTCGGGCTCTCGAAGCGGCCACTAGGGGCGCGTGCGCGCCCCCGCTCATCCCCGACTCCCGTGCGTGTGCCCGGCGGGCGCGATCGCCACCGGGCACCCACGGTTGCTCGTTACAGAGCGAGGACCAGGAGCTGTGTGTGTAAACACACAGCTCCCGGTCCTGTCAGGGGAGAAATACAATGTATGAACAGCGATCAGTCCTTTCCCCTAGTGAGGCCACCCCCCCTACAGTTAGAACACACCCAGGAAACATACTTAACCCCTTCCCCGCCCCCTAGTGTTAACTCCTTCCCTGCCAGTGGCATTTTTATAGTAATCCAATGCATTTTTATAGCACTGATCGCTATAAAACATTCCATTAGAATTTTTTTTTTCAACACTTTATTTAAGATAATATTACTAAAAATACGTTTTTTTTTTTTTTTTTAAATAGACATATACCACATTTATATAAACATACACATGCATAGGTGTGAAAGAGCCAACAGGAACTACAAATAAAAGTTCCCATAAGACATTACTTACGGCTCTGCATTGCCTGCAGGGATGAGACACAGAAGGGACAAGGCCAGCAGACTTCTCAGCTTCATGTTACCAGGTACACAACTTCTCACACCTGTCCCAGCCCTCCTCCCTCACCTGTCTATATACACCTGAGAATAGGGGCGGGGACTTCCTCCTTCCTCATTCTGCTTTTCCAGGACACGCCAAGATGAAGACATAGGCTACATTTACCACACCTGCTTTACATATCATTAGGAAAGCAGGTCATTTGTGGACTGAATCTGTACAAAAATATATGAAAATGTGTTAAGCCACTTGACCTCCGGAAGGTTTTACCCCCTTTATGACCAGGGCATTTTTTGCTAGTCAGCAATGTGCTACTTTAACTGGAAATTGTGTAGTCATGCAACACTGTACACTAATGAAATTGATATCATTTTTTCCCCACAAATAGAGCTTTCTTTTGGTGGTATTTGATCACCACTGTTTTTTTTTTTTTTTTTACTATATAAACGAACAAAGATTTAGAAATAAAAAAAATATGTTTTCTACTTTAATATTTAACCACTTCCCAGCCATCATCTAAAAAAAAAAGTCCGCAGGAAAGATCTCCTATCCTGGGCGGGCATCATATGATTTCCTCTGCTTCCCGGCCGTCTAGGGGGCACGCATGGCCGCCGTGTCACTCTGGAGCCGATGCACGATTGCCCGATAACAGAGCAAGACCACGTCTGTACAGAGGAACAATGATCAATCCCCTCCCCTTGTGAGTCCCCTCCCCCTACAGTTAGAATCACTCCCTAGGTAACACATTTAACCCCTTGATCGCCCCCTAGTGTTAACCCCTTTTCCCGCCAGTGACATTTATACAGTAATCAATGAATTTTTATAGCATTGATCGCTGTATAAATGTGAATGGTCCCAAAATAGTGTCAAAAGTGTCCGATATGTCCACCACAAGGTCACAGTCACGATAAAAATCTCAGATTGCCGCCATTACTAGTAAAAAAAAAAAATTATAAACAAATTATACCACGTGGGTAGGTATCACATGGGTAGGTACAGAGCATGATGGGACTGTGAGGCCTATATAGGTCCGATGAAAGCAGCGCACCTGCCATTTCAGCGAGAAGAGCCGGCGTGTCAACATCTGGAGAAGAGAAGAAGAATACGTCACAGCCCGGAAGAAGAAGAATACGTCACAGCACGGAAGAAGATAGACGTTCAGCGCTGAAGGAGAAGGCACCGGACAGCTGGAGGAAGAACCGGGGTGCGCCGAGTCAACAGCGGAGAGCGGCGAACATAGCAGAAGACCCCCGGAGAGTGAAGAAGACCCCCCGGATAGCAGAAGAAGACCCCACCCGGATAGCGGAAGAAGAAGCACACCACCCCCGCCGAAGACGTCGGAGGAAACCCGCCGAGGAGTGGGCGCTTTTAAAAAAGCGACCCCCCCCCCCCGGCGGTGGAAGAGAACCGGACGGCGGCGAAGAGCGGCCCCCACCCGAAGACGTCAAAGAAGAAGCCCCCCCTGGTAAACAGAGCTAAAGAAGACAGGGGGCGGCCTCCGGAGCAGACTAATAAATTATTTTAAAAACTCTTGTGTTGTGTTTATTGACTTTAACATTTTTCCTCCAGGTGAATGGGTAGGGGTACGATGTACCCCATATCCATTCACTTAGGGTGGGGGGCCGGTATCTGGGGGCCCCTTATTAAAGGGGGCTCCCAGATTCCGATAAGCCTCCCGCCCGCATACCCCGACAACCAACGGCCAGGGTTGTCGGGAAGGGGCCCTGTCCTCATCAACATGGGGACAGGGTGCTCTGGGGTGGGGGGGCCCCGCAGTGCGCCCCCCTGCCCCAGAGCACCCAACCCCCCCATGTTGAGGGCATGCAGCCTGGTACGGCTCAGGAGGGGGGGGGGGTGCTCGCTCGTCCCCACTCCTTTCCTGACCGGCCGGGTAGCGTGCTTTGGATACGGGTCTGGTATGGATTGTAGGGGGACCCCCTACACAGTTTTTTCGGCGTAGGGGGGCTCTCCTTACAACCCATAACAGACCTAAGGGCCCGGTATGCTCCTGAGGGGGAACCCATGCCGAATTTTTATTTAAAATCCGGCGGGGGACTTCCCCCTCAGGATTCATAACAAACTCCGCACACGTGTAGAATTGGCGGGAATCCAAGTCGGATCTCCCGTCGCTTCTATGACGGCTCTGTCTCCATCGCGGCAAGCCAGCTCGGCGCTGGCTCCCGCGATGGGGCTCATAGGTGCTCAATCTCGCCGAGAAAGGGAGCGAGATTGACACAATATCGCGTGCACCTACTGTATGATTGGCTCTCTGATTTTCACAGAAATCTGCTCTAAGGCCCCTTTCACATTGAGGCATTTTTCACGCGGTACAGTGCTAAAAATAGCGCTGATATACCGCATGAAAAATCATGCCCTGTAGTGTTCAATGTGAAAGCCCGAAGGCTTTCACATTGAAGTGGGGTGCTAGCAGGAGCGCACCAAAAGTCCTGCTAGCCGCATCTTTACCGCGGTATAGGAGTGGTGTGTTCACCGCTCCTATACCGCGCCTTCCCATTGAAATCAATGGGAAAGCGCGGTAATACCGCCTGCAACGCGGGCGGTATTAACCCTTTTTCGGCCGCTAGTGGGGGTTAAAACCTCACCGCTAGCGCCCGAATATCGCAGTAAATACGACGGTATAGCTATACCATCACCGCGGCTGCACGCCTCAATGTGAAAGCAGCCTAAGATGCAAAAAAAATAATTTTTGGTGAGACACTCCCAATAGGAACATGTCTAAAGGGATGCAGATCCTGCAGCTTTTCTCATTAGTGCCCTACAGGTGCACAGCTGATTGATAATTATGAAACCACTCCCATTAGATTCACTTTCCCACATGGGTACAGACAAACACACAGATTTCTTAAGAATAACAAAACAATGGAATGTGCAACAAAGTTTTGTTAAAATCCTTGCAATGTACATGTAGCGCCTAGCTACTTTCATGGCAGGTGCTGCTCTAAATTTAGAGGGGGTCAGAGAGTTAGTTGCCTCTGATCATGTTTATTTGGCTAAATTTAGGGCCTCTGCTCCAGCTCTGGCTGTACTGTGTGCCCATAGTTGTTGTCTGGGGAACCTCACATCCCCAGACAACAGGTGGCAGTAGTGAGGTCAGGGTCACGTGGATGCTTCTCCTCAGCATCCAATCAGGAGGGTTGGTCGCCTCGTTGTGCATGCTGGGGAGGGGTATTTAGACGCCATTGGTTCTGGTTCGTCGTCCTCGCTGCTATCCGCCTGGGCAGTCATCCCACCACCCCTGTGTGTGGCCCTCCTGGCCGGGGTGTGTGTTAGAGTGTTCCTGGCTCCGGAACCACGTTGGTCCTCAGCAAATGATTTACCTTGTGGGACTGGTGGGTAGACTGGGTCTGCAAGTTGCAGAGTTGTCCTGTGCTGTCCGTCCAGAGGGAGGAAGCCGACCGATAAAGAACCTGTCTGGGGAAATACCGAGTACAAGGCTGGTATCTCAGGAGAGGCCTGTTGCTTCATTGAAGGACACACTGTTTCTGAGAGGCTGAATGATGGTCGCCTGTCAGTCCCGTAGTCGCCAAAGTTGTTTGAAGGAGATCTGGGTGCTAAATCCAGTTTGAGAAGGATTTCGGACAGAAAATGTCTCCACCCTTTGGAAAAGTCTGTGGCAGGGACTTTTGCTAAAGCTCCGAGTGACACCCTGGCTGCTAGGCTGGTGAGAGAGGCCTATACAGGTGCACTATGCCCACTCTAGTTAGAGTGGCAACAAAAGTTGTCGTCGGAAGCAGGACTGTTTCCAGAAACCAGTTATACCTGAATCCGCCATCTTCCATTTCTCCTATCCCTTCACCTATTACTATTTTTACCATTTTACCCCGTTGCTAATAAAGCACAGAAAAAACACCGACAGTGTGGACTTATTTACAGCTCTCATCCAGTACCCTAGACAGCGGAAAATTAGAGGTAACGTGCCTCCCAAATCAAACCAGCAGCTCCTTCGGGGGTAGTGCTATATACATATACAGTATCTCACAAAAGTGAGTACACCCCTCACATTTTTGTAAATATTTTATTATCTTTTCATGTGACAACACTGAAGAAATGACACTGTGCTACAATGTAAAGTAGTGAGTGTACAGCTTATATATTAGATGAAAATTTGCTGTCCCCTCAAACAAACAACACACAGCCATTAATGTCTAAACCGCTAGCAACAAAAGTGAGTACACCCCTAAGTGAAAATGTCCAAATTGAGTCCAAAGTGTCACAATTTTGTGTAGCCACCATTATTATCCAGCACTACCTTAACCTTCTTGGACATGGAGTTCCCAAGAGCTTCGCAGGTTGCCACTGGAGTCCTCTTCCACTCCTATATGACGACATCACGGAGCTGATGGATGTTATAGACCCACAGATGCTCAATAGGGTTTAGGTCTGTAGACATGCTTGGCCAGTCCATCACCCTCAGCTTCTTTAGCAAGGCAGTGGTCATCTTGGAGGTGTGTTTGGGATCGTTATCATCTTGGAATACTGCCTTGTGGCCCAGTCTCTGAAGGAAGGGGGATCATGCTCGGCTTCAGTATGTCACAGAACGTGTTGGCATTCATGGTTCCCTCAATGAACTGTAGCTCCCCAGTGCCGGCAGCACTCGTGCTGCCCCAGACCATGACACTCCCACCATCATGCTTGACTGTAGACAAGACACACTTGTTTTTGTACTCCTCATCTGGTTACCGCCACACATGCTTGACACCATCTGAACCAAATAAGTTTATCTTGGTCTCATCAGACCACAGGACATGGTTCCAGTAATCCATGTCCTTAGTTTGCTTGTCTTCAGCAAACTTTTTGTGGGCTTTCTTGTGCATCATCTTTAGAAAAGGCTTCCTTCTAGAAGACAGCCATGCAGACCAATTTGGTGTAGTGTGTGGCGTATGGTCTGAGCACTGACAGTCTGACCCCCCACCCCTTCAACCTCTGCAGCAATGCTGGTAGCACTCATACGTCTATTTCCCAAAGACAACCTCTGGTTATGATGCTGAGCACGTGCACTCAACTCCTTTGGTCGACCATGGCAAGGCCTTATCTGAGTGGAACCTGTCCTGTTAAACCGCTGTATGGTCTTGGCCATCGTTCTGCAGCTCAGTTTCAGGGTCTTGGCGATCTTCTTATAGCCTAGGCCATCTTAATGTAGAATGAATGAATGAAAACTTATATAGCGCAACACATGCAAACTTAATCGCCTCTGGGCAACAATTATTTTTTTCAGATCCTCAGAGAGTTCTTTGCCATGAGTTAAAAGTACAATTGGAAAGTGCAGAATGAATAGTTCTCTACATGTTTTGCCACGAGCAGTAGCTTCCTCAGGAGAATGTATTTATCAGGCACTGTAAACACTAAAGATAGAAAAAGATTGTTTAGAAAAAACATACAAAAGACATAGTAACAATACAATACAAATATTATAATTTTCCGGGATTGGCTGAGAACACAAAGGCAAGTTAGATCCAAATTTTTAGGAATGCATATTCAAAAGTAACTAGTAAAAGTTTTATATTATCATTGAGGCTGCAGAGTCATAGGGATGCAATAAAATGGATCATCTGGCGCAAACTTAGAGGGGGATGTATCTAGATACACACAAGACCCACTTAATGGTCCACTTAGGTTATGGAGATAGGTATAAAGATAGGAACCAATCCGTATATACATTAGGAGGGTTCATTTTATTCTGCCAAAGGTAGGACGAACACAAAATTGAAGTCTACCTGTGATCAGAGAACTGGGTTTAGAAATATTTTCAATTCTCAAAAGTTCTTCCCATCACTTCTATTCCAAGGTAGATAAAAAAAACAAAATAGGAATGGAGAGGAGGAATAAGATGGACTATTGTCTGGTACCCCATAAAGTCAATCCATGACCCTAGAAGCCAGAGACAGATAACCCAATCAAAAATGTGTTTAGGAGATATATTAATATAATAGATAACCCAGATAAGTCAATAAAGTTAATTACCGGTTCCACGGTGTATTCCTCCCCCTCCTAGCATTGGGCCAACAATGAAAGCCTTTAACAGGTGAGTTTATAAACCCCCCTCCACCTCCCTATAGGGCTCCTAGTTTGGCACCAAATAAATAGGCGGTGAGGACGCTGCATGTGCGTCTGCTCACATGCCAGAGTCACATTGGAAGTGACAAACTCATGGTCTGGGACATACCGGAAGTGACGCTGCCGCGTCAACGGCACACTGGAAGTGACGTGAGAGACGTCCAAATCAAGTGCGCCGGAGACACAGTAGTGGCCAAACCCTGGAAATGAAGCTAAGGTGTACAACACAGAAAGCATCATAATTATTGCCTATAAAAAGGTCCAACTAGGCATAGAGCATCACAAGAAGAAAACAAGTACATTAATGGCAAAGACAACCCCACAAGAAATTGGGAACTGCTTGGATTAACCATAGTCAGCACCCAAATGGGGAAGGGGAAGGGGGGGGGGATACCAATCCAAGTGGCAGACGTATGGCGCCATCTAGTGGAGTCTAATTTAAAGACAACACTAAATATGACACCCTGGGCATCCATATGGTCACCTGATCCACAGAGAATTTGATGTAGGAAATTGTAACTTGAATAATATAATGTCTAAAAAGTTCAAAGTTGTATAAATCAACAAAGATGACTGCTAGGCCACTCAAAGGTATATAAACAAATAATAATAACAAAACATTTATGTTATAGAAATAACCTACTCTATCTTATCTTATCTGTATCTTATCTTATACTGCATGAGCAAGGTCTCTCCCAGGCAAAGATTTCAAAGCAGACTAGGGTTTCAAGGTATGCCGTTCACATACATAGAAATGGGTAACGTTCAGGATCATAAACGTAAGGAAACTTAAAGCGGTTGTATACCCACTGACACTTTTTTTTTTTTTGTTTCCAATATTTTTTTATTAAGTTTTCAAAGAGAAAAAAAATCAGGGAGAGGGGTATACAAAGAAAGTTAGGAGCAGGGGGGGGAGGGAAAATATGCACCCACAGTCCACATCTGGGGGGCCATCAATCCAATACAGATTATTGCATATTTACACATAACAGTTACATATCTAGTATCCAGTATCCATAACGTTCCCCCCAGAACCATCTCCTAACAGGGATAATCGTCAACTTAGCCCGGGATCCCCCAGTTGTGGCGCTATCCAGGCCCAAAGGGCCAACATACCCCAGCCCACTACCTCTGAATTGGTAACATATCAGTAGTAGAGCAGAGAGGAAGGAAGAAGAGGAGAAAAAAGGATAGAAGAGGAGAAGGGAAAGAAGAGCGAGAGAGAAAGAAAAAAAAAAAAAAAAGGGGGGAGGGATGGCGCATCCCCATCCATCAGCCTTGAGTTGGATCAGTGTACATTCGTGAGGTAAGTGATCCAGGGATCCCACACCTTATCAAAAACCTTGACTTTGTCATTCAGAATGGCTGACAACCTCTCGTTCACCATGATCCATGACAACTTAGACTTCAAGAGGCAAAAAGGGACAGTGGGGGATCTCCATGACTTGGCGATGGAAATTCTAGCTGCCACAAAAATAAAAGCTATCAGTTTTTTCAAGTAATTTGACGTACCCTCCACCGGGCGTCCCAGCAGTGCATGCAGAGGCGACTTAACGAGGTTCACCTGGGTTATAGAATAGATAAAATTGTAGGTGCGTATCCAGAATCGCCTCACCTTTTGACATATCCACCAAGTGTGGTACATGGAGCCGTCCTCATTGCACCCTCTAAAGCACCGCGGAGACGCCCCTGGGACAAAGGTGGCTATTCGCGCAGGGACCATGTACCACCGTAACAACACTTTGTAATTGGCCTCAATTAAAGAGGTGTTAATATAGGATCTAGACGCCCCCTGTATCAGCTTGCTCCATTCCGCCATTTCAAGAGCCGTGCCAAGATCCTGTTCCCACTTTTGCATATAAACCAACTTTTGAGTATTGGAGGACAACAAGCTGTAGATTATTGATATGTGACCGGAGTGTTTGTCAAAGGTTCTACAAAGTTGTTCCATAGCCGTTGATGTGGAGAGGTCCGAAGAGCGGTTCAAAGTCCCCAAAAAGTGAGCAATCTGAGCGTATCGAAAGTATTCAGCTTTTGGAAGATCATACCTCTCCTGTAGAACCGACTTTGACAAAGCCCCCTTGTGGTCACATAGATCCGCTATCCTCAGTAGACCCTTATTGATCCACCAATTAAAGTCCTGGGGCCGGAGACCCGGGGTGAACACGGGGTTGTGGAATAGTGAAGCCATCGGGGTGTGTGGCGATTTAAATTGATATGTTTTTGCTAGGCGATCCCAGAGGCTCAGGGAGAATGACAGAGACGGACACATCACAGACGGCCTATCCCGTCCCCTCAGCCACATCAGGTGGCTGATCTCTCTGTCTGGAATCAAGGAAGACTCCAATCCCATCCAAAGCGGTTTGGATCGACCCGTGTGAAAACGGATCAGCTGAGCCAACTGGGCTGAGTGGTAATACTTAAGGAGGTCCGGCATACCTAATCCTCCTCCCGATTTAGGTGTGTATAATGTTTTCCTGTTCACCCTAGGCCTCTTATGGTCCCATATGTAATCGAGTAGTTTGGCCTGAAACTTCCTAAGATCCGCACTCACAACAGCTAATGGGAGAGTTCTGAATAGGTACAACACCTTAGGCAAGATGATCATCTTGACCGAATACAGCCTACCGAACCATGACGGGGGTTTAGTTGACCACCTCTGAAGGTCCTCTAACAACTTGTGGAACAGGGATGGATAGTTCTTCCTATATAGTGTAGTAAGAGTAGGTGTTAAATAAATACCCAGGTAAGGGAGGGCTTCCTCTTGCCATCTAAAAGTGTACTGACCTTGCAAGGCTCGGACTATGTGGGGCCTCAGGGAGACGCCGAGAGCCTGGGATTTGGAATGATTTACCCGCAAACCCGTAAACGTCGCAAAATGTCCCAGTACCCCCTTAAGGATTGGCAAGGAGGTAACCGGAGAGGAGAGGAGCATCAGTATGTCATCCGCGAACAGCGCACATTTATGCTCCCGTCCCCCACAGCAGACCCCCAATATGTCCGGATGTGCTCTAATCCTGGTCGCCAAGGGCTCCAAAGCCAAGATAAACAACACTGGGGACAGTGGGCAGCCTTGTCGGGTACCTCTATGTATAGGGATGTCTTGAGACTTATAGCCCTTGACCACCAAGTTGGCAACGGGAGCGTTGTATATTGTTCTAAGTGTCGTCAGAAAATGTGACCCAAACCCATATCTCTCTAAAATAAAAAAAAGGTAATCCCAGGATAGTGAGTCGAACGCCTTCTGCAGATCTAACCCTAGTAGTAAAGCCCCTCTCTGTCCTCCCCCATCCCAGCCCGAGTTTAGCGCAGATATGATGTCTATGATTCTTCTAGTCTGGTCTGGGGCCTGTCTATGGGGGACAAATCCCACTTGGTCAGGGTGTATGTATCGTGCTAAAAATGAGTTCACTCGGGTGGTCAATATTTTCGTCAGGAGCTTAAGGTCGACATTGATCAGCGAGATCGGGCGGTAGTTTGAGCAGTCGCTATGGTCCTTGTTGGGCTTAGGGATGACATGTATAAACGCCCTATTCTCATGTGGCGCGAGGGGGGAGCCTCCGCGTAAACCATTGAAGAGGGCACATAAATGCGGAGCTAGGATTTCCGCATATTTACGGTAGTAGTGGCCCGAGAACCCGTCCGGGCCCGGTGATTTAGAAGGGTTCAGAGACTTAATGGCCGCCACAATTTCCTCCGTTGTGAATTCTGCCTCCATCAATTCCACGTGGTCGCTAGATAACTTGGGGATAGAAAGATTACCCAAAAAAGCCTCTGCCTGAGTCCTGCTAAAGTCCCCTGGAGATTCGTACAGTTTAGAATAGAAATCGGCAAACTCTTGGAGGATCTTGTGGGGATTCTGGGTAACCTGGCCATTCTTCAGTCTCAGTTTGGGAAGAGCGGGGTTAAATGGCCTAGGGGTCAACCTTCTCGCCAGTAGTTTATTCGGCTTATCGCCCAAAGAATAAAATCTATGGTGTGACCACCTAAGATATTTCTCCGCCTTTGTAGTAAGGCTCAGGTTCAGAGCCGTACGCGCCTCGTCTATTTGGGTTCTAAAATCGAGGTGTGGGTTAGACTTCTGTTCACGCATTACCCGACGCAATTCATCTTCCTGCTGCCGAATCGTGTGTTCACGCTCCCTCTTAACCTTAGAGGAAAGCTGTATAAGCGTTCCCCGCACGGTGGCCTTATGGGCCGCCCACAGTGTCACCGGAGAGGAGACCGACGAGGAGTTTTCCTCAAAAAACTGTTTTATGGCTCGCTCGATTTCTTTTTCGAAGGCAGGGTCATTCAGTAAAGACTCGTTCAAACGCCACGTTGGTGGGCCTGACTTTGCCCAAAGGTCAGTCAACACAATTTGTACCGAAGAGTGATCCGACCAAGACATGGGGATTATCGTAGCAGACGAAACGAATGAAAGCAGGGGAGAGAACGTGAACACATGATCTATGCGTGAATATGTCTTATGCACATGGGAATAGAACGTGAAGTCCCTATCATTAGAGTGGGCGTCTCTCCACACGTCTACCAGATCATAGCTATGTAGAAGACGCGCCAGTACTCCGCTTAGTCTAGTAGCGTGTTTCAGTATTACTTTCCCGGGATTGGATCTATCTAGAACCCGATCAAGAGAGGTATTACTATCCCCGCCGAGGATCACATGGCCCGCCACGTGGGGCATTATGACCTCCAGCATAGAGTGAAAGAAAGCCAATTGACCCACATTGGGGGCATAATACGATAGGAAAGTGACCTCGCTCTCGTTGATTTTCCCCACTACCATGATGTATCTACCCTCCTTATCTCTAATGACGGTGACTGGCGTGAATGGGACCTTTTTTGCAAAACATATCGCTACCCCTCTCTTTTTGTCAGGCCCATTAGATAGAAAGACCGTTGTGTATCTAGCGTTTAAATACCTGGGGGCCGAGGTCTTTGAAAAATGCGTTTCCTGTAGGAGCAGAACATCAACTCCCATTTTGTGGTACTGTTGGAAGGCCTTCGCTCATTTTGTAGGGGAATTAATACCCTGCACATTGTGTGTTAGGATGGTGTATTTAGTAAAGGACCTATTCGCCATGTTGGTTCGGTAGTCTGTACTCACGGTTCTGGAGAAACAGGGGTTCAGTCCCCGAGGGTCTCGGACCTTGTAGTGGAATCTGATCTCGGGATGGGGATGCACCAAAAGGAGGACAGGAGAGAGAAAAGAAAGTCTGGTTAAAGAAGAAAAGGCATGGAAGAAGTAAATCTGAGTTCAGTACATTACAGTTCAACAAAGACCGCCCAAAAGACGATCGCTGCCAAAACAAAAATAAGGAAAAATTCAAAATAAACCATAGCGCAAAAAATGACGAAATAGAAAGAAGGGGGAGGAGGAGGGGAGAGCGAGAAATAAACACTCCCCCCTCCCCCCCCCGGGTCCGCCGAAAAACGGCGCGTAGTCATGGGCATAAAGAGAACAAAATTGCCCGTTAACCTGCGCGAAGTTGCCCTCACCCAACCAGGAGAGGCAAGTTCGCTATTCGTGGCATGCGTTACCACCCCGGCCCTTCACCCTCGCAACCCGATACGAGCAGGCGGAGCCCCCCCCGCCAACCACACACCCGTAGTGTATAAAGCAATTTCTAATTTCCAGTCCGGACCGGACCAACTCAGCACATAAGCTGATTACATGGTCTTATCGCGTAGCAACGGAAAAATTTAAAACGTGAAACAAAAGTGACCATGAGGATAAAAAAAAAAAAACGAACGCGAAAAAAAGGAAGAAAAAATTTAGAATAAGGCCCTTCTCGTGGCAACTCGTATGCGGATAACATAACGAAATGAGCATAACAAAACAGACACGTCAGAACTATTCATCCCCGTTATTGCAACCCTCACTTCTGGAGGGGTCAGCCCCAGAAATCTGTGAGGGGGCCCTGCAGGGGGGTATTTAGGTAAAGAGGTAGGCACGGATTGTGTCCAATCATCAAGTATTCGGAGGGGGCCTTCTGGCCCTGGAGCGGCCCTGCTGGGACCATAGGGGGGACACAGGCCTGTCTCCACCCCCCGGGGCACTGGTGGAAGCCTGGGGATCCATGGTGATCAGTCCCAATTCTTGGAGTAGCGCTTCTCCCGATTGAAACGAATTGAAAGAGCAGGATCTGCCTTTATATGAGAACGAGAGTCTGAATGGAAAAGACCAGCGATACTTGATGTGACGATTAATAAGATGGTTCAAGAGGGGTTTAAGCGCTCTTCTCTTCTGGATCGTGGATTGCGAAATGTCCGCAAAGATTTGGACCGGGTGTTCCATAACAGTTATGTTGCCCAGCTGCCTGGCCTCCAGCATCACTTTCTCCTTGATCCTGTAGTAGTGTGGCTTGACTATAACATCCTGTGGCAGGCCGTCCGGCCTGGGGGCTGTTAAAGCGCGATGCACTCTATCGAGTTCTAGCTGGTGGGGAGAAATGTCCGGGATTAGCTGTGTCATCAAGGCATGGACTGTCTCCTCTAGGTTCAGGACCGTTTCTGGGAGGCCCCTCACCCGGAAATTGTACCTGCGAGATCTATTCTCCAAATCTTCAATCTTTGCGTTAGCGTCATCCAATTGGTCCTGTAAGGACATGATCATTTTGGAGTTTTGATTAACGCGTCTAACCGTGCCGTCCATTTTGGTTTCAATGCTATCCAGCCGTGCTCCAATATTTTGGAAATCTGACTTTATCCCAGAAGTAATCATTGTGCATGCTTTTGTCAGTTCTTGTTGTAAAAGGGCTGAGAATCTGGCCAGAAGCACAGTGTCTCCAGAATATGAGGAAGCAGGGGCAGGGGCATGGGCAGGGGACATCAGGAGCGCGGAGCTTCCCTGGCTGAATGTGATCTCAGCTAATTCAGCCATCTGTACATACATCTCCAGCTGTATGGCCAGGCTGTATCTGTCCCCAGGGCGATTTTGCCCTTGTCTGCAGAGTGTCCCGCTCCGCGTCTCCCCCTCTCCTCCTCACCTCCTCCGCTCGATCCTCCGGCCTGTCCCGGGAGCCGCCACGTGTAGTGTCTCCCCTGCCCGGCGCCATCTTAGGCTGGGGAGATTGCTGCTGGGCCTGAGAGCGCGTCTTGCGGGAATGCTGTGAGGGTCGGCGCTGATTAAATTTGTTGCCGGCGGTCCTCCGCTGCATGGTCCGGGTCCCAGTAGTGGGGTGTGCTGGCCAGGGTCCGATCCGCCCGCTCAGGTGCTGATTATAGCTTGAAGGGCCGCGGCTGTGCGGAGCTCGATCAGCTCATGACCGTCCTCGGCGCCGCGCGCATGCGCACTGACACTTTTTTTTTTTTTTTACACACCTGTAAGGCAAACGGCATAATAAACTAGTATGCACCGCATACTAGCTTATTATAAAATACTTACCTTAGAACGAGGCATCGGTATCCCAGCCGGTCCACACAGAGGGAGCTGACATGTTGCCTCAGCGTGTCTTCCGGGTATCACGGCTCCAGCGCTGTTAAAATGCACTGATTACTGTATAAATGTGACTGTCAGGGAAGGGGTTAACCACTAGTGGGCTAGGAAGGGGTTAAGTGTGTCCTAGGGAGTGATTATAACTGTGTGGGGGCGTGGCTTACTGTGACACGACACTGATCGCTGCACCCAATTACAGGGAGCAGACGATCAGTATCCTGTCACTAGACAGAACAGAGGAGATGCCCGCGGGACACCGGCGGAAATTGAGTCCACGGGTAGACATGTGCATTCCCGTTCGTAATGAATGGATTTTCGTACGAATTTGTTAGTATTCGTACATTCGGATCAATTCGAACATCCGAAAAGCTGAAAGAACCAAAATACGAAAATTACGGAATTACGAATAAGCAAAATAACGAACAATTGAAAATACGAACGTACGATTGGACAATCTTACTAAAATACGAAACACCAAAAGAACGAAAATGACATCTATAACGAACGATTTGCATTCCGTATTTTAAATCCTTTGTTTGTTCGTATTTTCATTCGTATTTTCATATGTGTGGTTTGTAAATCCGTTTCTTTGTCTGTTCGTAAATTTGTGTACTTGTATCGTTCTTTCGAATGGGCACATTGGACAGTGTAAACCCTCGTACACACGATCGGACTTCAAACAAACTTTTCTGTGGATTTTTGACCGAAGGGAGTTGGCTGGACTTTTAAAACAGAAAAAGTTTATCCGATGGAGCGTACACACGGTCGGATTTTTTGGAAAACGCTAATTTTGAAGTTTGTTGGCAAAAATTCTGACCGTTTCTACGGGGCTTAAGAGAAAGTCTATCTTACTATGGATTAGCCACATGTTGCTATGTATTTACAAAAGTACAAAATTACGAATCCATTAAATGAAAATTATTATCTAACAAAATTACGAAAATAAATTAGACAGAATTACGAATCATTCAGTATAAACGAAAATAAAACCGTTACGAAAATATGAACGGGTCCGAATAGGAAAACCTGCGTCTTACGAAATTACGAATCTTTACGAACCTACGGAACGAGACGAAACTAAACAAAAAATTTTTTTTTTATGTTGTGCATATGTCTATCCACGGGTCCTGCGGGCACGGTCACAGAGCTTGCGGCATGGGCACACACGCGCTTACACGGTGGCAAATTTAAAGGGACATACCTGTACGCCCTTTTGCCTGTCCGTGCCATTCTGCCGACGTAAAAGTGCGTGCGGCGGTCGGCAAGTGGTTAAATACCACCAAAATAAATATCTATTTGTGTGGAAAAAAGGACACAAATTTCATATGGGTACAGTGTTGCATGGCTGAGTAATTGTGATTCAAAATGTGAGACCGCCGAAAGCTAAACATTGGACTGGTTAGGAAGGGGGTATAAGTGCCCAGTGGGCAAGTGGTTAACCAATTCCCTCAAAAGTGCTCTTGGCTTTCTCCGGAATGAAATGTGTTAGGCCGCATACACACGATAGGATCGCCAGAGGACAACGGTCTGAAGGACCGTTTTCATCAGTCCAAACCGATCGTGTGTAGGCCCCATAGGTTATTTAACCTTTGGTCAAAAAAATGAGAACTTGATTTAAAATTTAACCGATGGAAGCCTAACCGATAGGTCAAAACCGATCGTTAGTATGCAAAAGCATCGGTTAAAAACCTGCGCATGCTCAGAATCAAGTCGACGCATGCTTGGAAGCATTGAACATTGTTTTTTCCAGCACGTCGTGTTTTACGTCACCGCGTTCTGACACGATTGTTTTTTTAACTGATGGTGTCTAGGCGCAACGGACCATCACACAGCTTCATCGGTTAACCGATGACAACGGTCCTTGAGACCGTTCTCATCGGATGGACTGATCGTGTGTACGAGGCTTTAATCTCATATAGTCGATCAGACCTATTTTGAGCTACTTTGAGATAATATCACCCATCGCTGTCTACTAGTTACAATGCTGTGAAAAAGTATTTGCTCCTTCCTGATTTTTGTCACCCATTTGTCCCCCATTGAAGTGGTTCCAAAGACAGAAGGTTTTTTATCTTAATACATTCTATGTATTTAGATATAAAAAAAATCTGTGTGCGGCAGCCCCTCTTAGCCCCCATAATATTTACCTAAACCCCATCATGATCCAGCGATGTTACACAAGAGACTGGGCTGTTTGGAATTCTCCCTCCTGATTGGCTGAGACACACAGTGGGCGCCGTCAATCAAAGTCAGTGAACCAATGAGGGAGGGGGCGGGGCCGAGCCATGCCTCTGAGTCTGAATGGACACAGAGCAGTGGCTTGACTTGGGAGGGTGAGGTCAAGAGCGCCGGCGAGGGACCAGAGAAGAGGATGATCTTGGTTGCTCTGTGCAAAGCCATTTACACAGAACAGGTAAGTATAACATGTTTGTTATTTCAAACAATAAAAACAAGACTTTCATGTCACTTTAAATTATTCAGATCATCATACTAATTTTAATATTATACAATGATAACCTAAAGTAAATACAAAATGCAGTTTTTAAATGAGGATTTAATTTATTCAGGGAAAACAGCTGTCCAAACCTGCCTGGACCTGTGTGAAGTAATTGCCACCTAAACCTAATAACTGGTTATGCCGCCCTTGACGTCAATAATTGCAATCAAGCATTTATGATAATGAGTCTTTCACATCGCTGTGGAGAAATTTGGGCCCACTCTTCTTTGCAGAATTGGTTTAATTCAGCCACATTGAAGAGTTCTCCAGCATAAATGGCCTGTTTAGCCACTTACAGACCGGAAGTTTTCCCCCCTTAATGTGCAGGCCATTTTTTGTGATCAGACACTGCGTTGCTTTAACTGGCATTTGCGCGGTCTTGTGACACTGTACCCAAACAAAACTGGTTGTATTTGATCACCTCTGCATTTTTTTTTTTTTTTTGCGCTATAAACAAAAAAAGACTGACAATTTTGAAACAAAAACAATATTTTTTACTTTTTGCTATAATAAATATGCCCCCCCCCCTAAAAAAAATGTCTTCATCAGTTTGGGCCAATATGTATTCTTCTACATTTTTTGGGTAAAAAATCGCAATAAGCGTATATTGGTTTGCGCAAAAGTTTAAGGGCCAGATTAACCTGTTTACGTTAAACCGCCGCAAGTTTACAGTGTTAATGCCCGATCCACAAAGCACTTACCTGTAAACTTGCGGCGGTGTATCGTAAACACGTCCGGCGCAAGCCCGCCCAATTCAAATGGGGCGGGTACCATTTAAATTAGGCGCGCTCCCGCGCCGGACGTACTGTGCATGCTCCGTTCGCAATTTTCCCGACGTGCTTTGTGCGAAATACGGCAGCACGGCGTGTTTGTGAATAGCGACGTGCGTAACGTACTTACGCCGGGAAAAAAAAATTCAAAAGCGACGCGGGAACGACGGGCATACTTTAACATGGTGGAGTAATTTTACACCATGTTAATAGCAGCCCTAACTTTGCGACGTGAAACTAAGACTTGCGCCGACGTAACGACGGGAAAAACCTTCGTGGATCGCCGTAACTGCTAATTTGCATACCCGACGCTGTAATACGACGCAAACTCCACCCAGCGGTGGCCGAGGTACTGCATCCTAAGATCCGACGGTGTAAGTCAATTACACCTGTCGGATCTTAGGGCTATCTATGCGTAACTGATTGTATGAATCAGTCGCATAGATACTCTGAGAGATACGACGGCGTTTCAGAGAAACGCCGTCGTATCTCTTCTGTGAATCTGACCCATAGCGTCTACAAAATAGATTTATGGCATTTTTATGTCTCTGTTCCCAGTCGATGCTTGTTACAGGGTAATGCGTCAGTTGGAGAGGATCTCGTGACGTCACCACGTACCAGCTGGCAGCCTGATAGATTAGCGTGTAAGCTGTGTACTGCTTTGTATTTTTTATTCGATGTGCTGAGGAAGTTTTGTGGAAATAAATACCATAATTTACCGCACTATTAAGTCCTTTTCTTTCTTCGTAAACGGTGAACATGGATTTTGAGCCAAAAATTTAAAAAGGAATAAATAGAAAGCCGTTTAACCACTTAAGACCCGGACCAATATGCAGGTAAAGGACCAGGCCCCTTTTTGCGATTCGGCACTGCGTCGCTTTAAATGACAATTGCGCGGTCGTGCGACGTGGCTCCCAAACAACATTTGTGTCCTTTTTCCCCCACAAATAGAGCTTTCTTTTGGTGGTATTTGATCCTCTGCAGTTTTTATTTTTTGCGCTATAAACAAAAATAGGAGCGACAATTTTGAAAAAAATGCAATATTTTTTACTTTTTGCTATAATATATATCCCCAAAAATATATAAAAAAACAATTTTTTTCCTCAGTTTAGGCCGATACGTATTCTTCTACCTATTTTTGGTAAAAAAAAATTGCAATAAGCGTTTATCGATTGGTTTGCGCAAAATATATAGTGTTTACAAAATAGGGGATAGTTTTATTGCATTTTTATTAATATATATTTTTTTACTACTAAGGGCGGCGATCAGCGATTTTTTTTTGTGACTGCGACATTATTCGTACACATCAGACAATTTTGACACGTTTTTGGGACCATTGTCATTTTCACAGCAAAAAGTGTTATAAAAATGCATTGTTTACTGTAAAAATGACAATTGCAGTTTAGGAGTAAACCACTAGGGGCACTGTAGGGGTTAAGTGTGACCTAATATGTGTTTATAACTGTAGGGGGGCGGGGTTGGACGTGTGATGTCATTGATCGTCGTTCCCTATATCAGGGAACAAACGATCAATAACACTGGCTTTTAAAAAAAATATCAACCCTTGCAAGCAGAAGCAGTTAATAGCAAACTCAGGCACTTTTGTTCAAATAATTCACTTCTGGTCAGAGAATCCACATGTGAAGCCATCATCAGCTGGGAGCCAGCTCCTATGGGAGTTTGTACAGATACTTTATACTCACCTGTGAACAAACACACACCTGTGAACAATTAAACCCTCCCCTTAATTAGCAGAAAGGAAAAAGAAAAAAAGCTGTTTAAAAAGTGTCAGAGAAAAAGAGGGGGAAAAAAATAAACCCTTGCAAGCAGAAGCAGTTAATAGCAAACTCCTGGTTTTTAACTCAGGCACTTTTGTTCAAAGAATGCACTTCTGGTCAGAGAAACCACATGTGAAGCCACCATCAGCTGGGAGCCAGCCAGTCAGCTGACTTAGTAGCACCAAAACGCAAAACTTGCATCCGGAAAAACAACTCCAGCTGGTTTAATGACCAGCTGACGTTGCTAAAGCAAGAGCGTAGAAGAGCAGAAGCTGCGTGGAAAAGGTGCTCTTCAGATAAAAACCACACCATTTACAAGATAATAACAAAGAAATATCACAAAGAAATCTTCACAGCCAAAAAAATCATTTCTCCAACATCATCGCAAATGCCCTTAACCGCCCCCGAGAACTCTTCAAGCTGGTCACTCAGACTATGAATCCTGCTTGTTTAGAGGCCCCCAATTCTGATTCACAAGAATTTTGCAACAAATTATCGGATTATTTCATTAATAAAATTGAAAAAATCCGTGAAAGTATTCAGCAAAATGGAACCGTCACCAACTCCCCCCCAAATCACAAACCTAATACCCACATAAATCCGCCGCAATCACCAAAATTCACTCTAAAACCCATTTCCATTGATGCCACTAAAAATATCATCGGGACTCTGCGTAACAGCACAGCACCCAATGATATCATCCCCACAAAACTGCTGAAAGAAAGTGCCGATATACTGGCACCAGCTGTCACGCAGCTCATAAACCAATCATTCAAGGAGGGCATGGTGCCCACCTTGCTGAAACAAGGTACAATAAAACCAATTGTAAAAAAAACTACCCTCAAACCCCAAAGACCCAAACAACCGGAGGCCCATAACAGCTCTAAATGTCTTCTCCAAGGTAATGGAGAAAGTAGTTGTACAACAGCTGCAACTGCATTTAGACACCCATAAATTACTTGATCCGTTTCAATCAGGCTTCCGCCGGGTCACGGAACAGAAACGGCACTGCTCAAAATATGGGATGACGCTCTAGAGGCCGCAGACGAAGGAGAATCTTGTCTCCTGATACTGCTGGACCTAAGCGCGGCTTTTGACACTGTAGACCACGGACTACTACTGGCTAGGCTAGCTGAAGTAGCCGGAGTCGCTGAAGGTGTTTTACCCTGGTTCTCCTCCTTCTTGGAAAACCGATCACAAATAGTGAAACTGGGGTCTTTCACTTCTGAAAAACGTACAGTATCATGCGGAGTCCCTCAGGGATCTCCCTTATCGCCCGTATTGTTTAATATCTATCTTCGCCCTCTCTTTGAAATCATCAGTATCCAGAAGTTACTTTACCACATCTATGCAGACGACACACAACTGTATTTCTGCATCTGCAACAAAAAGGATCATTCTCTTGGACTAGAGAAATGCCTCACTCTAATAGATAACTGGATGACAAATAGTTATCTTAAACTCAATGGGTCGAAAAGAGAACTTCTCCTGTTTCACGCTAACCGGAAAAATCACCCCGCGTCAACATGGACTCCCCCGCCCATTCTAGGTAAAACTATCACCCCTAGCACCAAAGTCAAAAGTCTCGGAGTCATTTTCGATACCTACATGACAATGGTTGCACAAATAGGGTCAGTAGTCAGCGGATCCCACCATCTGCTACGCCTACTACACAGACTCACCCCCTTTATCCCGAAAGAGGACATTGCAGTCGTGGTGGGAACAATCATCAATTCCAGACTCGACTACGCAAATTCCCTCTATCTAGGACTCCCCAAATACCAAATCACTCGTCTGCAAGTCGTTCAAAATACGGCCGCTCTTACCAGTGACTAGTAAAAAACCATGGGAATCAATCTCACCTTCACTGAGATCCCTTCATTGGTTGCCAGTAAAAGACAGAATCACTTTCAAGGCACTCTGTCTAATACATAAGTGTATTCAAGGCAACGCCTCCCAATATCTATGCGAAAAAATAAAAGCCCATAACCCCAATCGCATTCTGCGATCCAACAATCAAAACCTCCTCCAGATACCCAAAGCCAGATACAAGTTCAAAGGAGATCGAAGATTTGCAGTCCAAGGACCCCGCCTGTGGAATGCACTACCAACCACCATCCGACTGGAGTCGGACCACTTGGCTTTCAGGAGAAAGATTAAAACCCATCTCTTCTGAGGTCAAGGGGTTCCTTACCCATGAAATGGATACAGCGCCCAGAGGCGATTCAGTTCGCATGTGTTGCACTTTAAAAGTCTCTCACTCACTCACACTGCCACAACGAAGTACAGGGAAGGTGTGTTTACACACACCTCTCCCCGTTCTTCAGCTCCGGTGACCGATTGCGGGACACCGGCTGTGATCGGGTCCCGCGGGCGTGGTTACGGAGCTTCGGACCAGGTCGCGAGCCCGCCACCGCCGGCGCACTCGCGACCCCACGGCTGGGCTTAAAGAATCACGTACGGGTACGTGATTGTGCCCAGCCGTGCCATTCTTCCAACGTATATGGGCGTGAAGTGGTCCTTAAGTGGTTAAAAGGTTAAAAAACCATTGAACTGTCCCAGTGGCCATACATGGAGAAAAACCTCTGATGCCTCGTACACACGACTGGTTTTCCCGGCAGGAAAACTGTCATGAGAGCTTTTGGCCGGGAATCCCCAGCCATATGTATGCTTCATTGCAGTTTTCCCGACAGGAAAAAAAGAGAACATGTTTTATTTTTTCCCGGTCGTGTGTATGCTTTTCTGAGGGAAAAGTATGAGACGAGAGCGCTCGTTCTGGTAAAACTAGCGTTTGGAATAGCGATGGCACATTCGTCACGGTGTAACAGACTGAAAAGCACAAAGACTGAAAAGCGTGAATCGTCTCTCACCAAACTTTTACTAACACGAGGATCAGCAAAAGACATCCACAATCTAAAACTAACCTATCTAGCCCTGTAAAGAAGAAATCAGTATACATATCTTTTTAGAAGCCGATCTGGTCTCCAGCGGCAGAAGCTCTGCAGAGGACATGGCCGACAATGGCTGTAAAATGAGTGGGAAGTGATGTCACCCATAGAGTTACTATAGAGGCTTTAGTTTTCGGCAGTGTCCTCTGCACCCGCCTCCTCAGCGAAGCCGCGGTTGACAGCTCAGTGTTGGATCAGGTCAGATTGGCTTCAAAAAGGGTATGTACTGATTTCTTCTTTACAGGGTTTAATTAGGTTAGGGTTAGATTGTGGATGTCTGTAGATTCAGGGATTTTTGTTGGGGTAGACTTCTACTTTAAGTCCGGACTTTGACTAGACCACTCCAAAACCTTATTTAATTTTTTTTGAGCCATTCAGAAGTGGACTGCACTGTGGCCCGGATTCACAAAGGAGTTACGACGGCGTATCTCGATACGTCGCTTACGTAAGGCGTCGGACTGGCGTAAAGTTACCCCTCATAAAGCAGGGGTAAGTCATGTTAGGTATGGACGTCGGAAACGTACGAACAGCGTCGTATTTTACGTCGTTTGCGTAAGTCGTCCGTGAATGGGGCTGGGCGTAGGTTACGTTCACGTCGACTAAGCATTGAGCGGGCATAATTTACTTTGAAAATTCGACGTGATACTGAGCATGCACGCGCATGCGCCGTTCGTAAAGCGCGTCATTTACGTGGGGTCACCAATCATTTACATACAACACGCCCCCTACCAGCCTAGTTTGAATTAGGCGGGCTTACGCCGGCCCATTTACACTACGCCGCCGTAACTTAGAGCGCAAGTCCTTTCTGAATACGGGACCTGCTGCTCTAAGTTATGGCGGCGTAGTGTATCTGAGATACGCTACGCCCGCCTAAAGATAGGCGCTTCTTTGAGAATCTGGGCCTTTATGTGGATAGCTCTGTAAACTTTTTTTTTATATCGTGAAAGGGTGATCATTCTGCAGTGTGGCGAAAGAATGTTGCGCAATGTTTAGGAGTTCTACAATCCTCTGACAGATTTTAGTCAATTGATCATCAGGGGATTACTGTCTACTTGTTTGTAGAATGTCTAATTATTACCTGTTTAGCAATATGGCAGTGTGGCAACTCCTCATCCTTTTTTGCAATCTTTAAATGTTTCTTCCTCCTTAGGCTGAAGAACATTCTGTAACTCAGGTGATGTTGATTGATCTCCAAAGTGGTAAAGCACTGACCTAAACATATCCATAGCAGCACATGCAGTTTCTATGGGATCAGGGGATAGAAAGGAGACCCATTGAAAGAGTAGTATTGGATTTTTTTTCCACGTATCATACTTACCTAAGTGAATGCTGCATCTGTCCCCTGCCGGTTCCGAGACTGAGAACTGAGCGATAAAAGACTGCTAATCGCTTGGTTCTCAGAGCTCACTGAGCAGAGAACTGGTGTCCAAATCACTTGGTGGAGGGGGGATTATGGTGTGCGCTGTGGGGTTGTTTTATAGGGGTTGGGCTTGGTCAATTAGTTCCAGTGAAGGGAACACTTAAAGGGGTTGTAAAGGTAAAAGTTTTTCCACCTTAATGCATTCTATGCATTAAGGTGAAAAAACTTCAGACTACACCGCCCCCCCCCCCCCCGGCCCCCCGTTATACTTACTTGACCCCTCGAAAGTCCCGCGCTCGGCCACGACATCCTCTTCGCTGCTCAGCCTGGTCGTTGATTGGCTAGAGCGGATGGATTGAAAGCAGTGCTGGCGCTCACATCCAATGATGCGGTGTGCCAAGGGGTCGGGCCGAGTGATACAGTGAGCGGATATGGCTATAGATTTCCACTGTCTATCTCACCAACTTCCAGTTTCACTCCGGAAGTGACATCACTCGGCTTCATCTGACACGTTGCGTCATTGGTGACATGACCACTTAATTTGTGCTTGGTTAGCTGCTTTGGCTGATTCCATGTTAGTAAAAGACGATTCACGCTTTTCTGTCTCTTGCAGCGTGATGAATGTGCTTACTCCATTACAAACGGTAGTTTTACCAGAAGGAGCACTCCAGTCTCATAACTTGCTTCTGAGCATGCGCGGGTTTTTCACGTAGTTTAAGCCCACACACAATCATTTTTTACAACCCAAAAAACTACATAGTTTAAAACGTTGTTAAAAAAATGCAGCATGTTCGGAAAAAAAATTGTCGTTTTTCAGAACCCGAAAAATGATGTGAAGCCCACACACGATCGTTTTAAATAATTTTTTTTAAAAACATTGTTTTTTACATGCCGAAAAATGATCGTGTGTACGCGGCATAAGCCTCAGAAAGATTCAACCAATATAAATCTGCCCTCCAAAAATAAAATTCATGCCTCCTCACTGTCAAGCAGACCTATTTTATCACTCTCATTAACAACTTATCATCCGGTCCCCGTCAACACTTGTCTACCTTCAACTCTCTACTTCTTCCTCCACTGCCTCCACCCACTAACTTACTCACTGCCCAGGAGATCGCCAATCACTTCAAACATAAGATTGATACAATTAGTGAGGAGATCTCCACTGTACAGATATCCTTCTCCACCGAACACCACATGTCCACAAGTACAATCATTACTTCCTTCATTCAACCTCACCACTATAGACAAGGTTGCTAAACTTTTCTCTAATGTCCACCTTACCCCCTGGACCCTGTCCCCTCACAAATGCTATGTTCACCCTCTGGCTCTATACTTCACTCCCTCTTCCTCTCTTCTTGTATCTTCTCAAACCCTCTAACACATGCATTAGTCACCCCCATTCTTAAAAGGCCCTCACTAGACCCCGCCAATCTTAAACTACTGCCCCATCCTCTCTTTATCAATACTCCTTGAACGTCTGGTCTGTAACTGACGACCACCTCGCGACCACCTCGCCAAGAATAACCTTCTTGATTCCCTTCATTTTGAATTCCGCCCTCAACACTCCACGGAAACTGTTCTCCTACAAATTCACAAACGATCTGCTAACAGCTAAATACAATGGACACTATTCTGTACTCCTACTCCTAGACCTCTCTGCTACCTTTGACACAGTGGTCCACCCCCTCCTCCTTAAAAAAAAACTCCACGCTTTTGGTCTCTGTAACTGGTTCTCATCGTATTTATCCAACCGCACCTTTAGTCTACTTTCTGTTCTCCTCTCCCTTTCTCTGTCAGGGTCCCCCCCCAAGGATCTGTTCTTGGAACCTTATTTTCCATCTACACCTCCTACCTGGGTCAGTTGATTTCCATGGCCTCCAATACCATCTCTATGCTGACAACAGGGCTCAAAATTTCAAGTCCTGAGCTACTAGCCAAGCCTCAAGGGTTACTCGCCACCAGTTGCCACACCCAATCCCCACCTAAACGCGCCCTCATAAATTATCTCATGAAATGACACTTAAATGTTTTATGCAGAATTAAGTTCTAAAAATAAATATTAACAACTTTATCTGTGCCCACCAGTGCAGCCTGCCCGTGCCCACCAGTGCAGCCTGCCCGTGCCCACCAGTGCAGCCTGCCCATCATGCTGCCTTATCTGTGCCCATCATGCTGCCTTATCTGGGCCCATCATGCTGCCTATCTGTGCCCATCATGATGCATGTGTACTTTGTGCTGCATGTGTCCTTCGTGCAGGAGAACAGAGGAGAGGAAGTAGATTACCGGGTGGATGATGAGAACGCCGAGGAACATCACAGCTTTCATTTCAATTGCCATGTGTTCCCGCCACTCGGCGTCACATAAAGACACACAGCAATTTAAATAAAAGCCGCTGGTGATGTTCCCTGTGCTCTGATGATCCGGCTGCCTGCTCTCCTCTCCTACCCTCTGCGAGCGCTGGCAGAAGGACTCCAATACAACCCCGCATGCCGGCGATGCTCACCCCCCCTCCAGGCAACCCTTCCTCGCCAGCCCTCGAAATCCACTCGCAAAATGTGAGCAGGCGAGTGGAATTTTTGAGGGCTGCTGACAACACCCAAATCTATCTCTCTACCCCTCGGGTCACTCCTTCAGTCTTCTCACATATCACTAATTTACTAACAGTCATATCAGCCTTAATGTCACACCACTTCCAGAAACTCAATCTATCTAAAACTGAGCTCATGATTTTTCCACCCCCACGTGCCTCCTCCCCTGACTTCTCTGTCAAGATCAATAGCACTACTATACACCCATCCCCGCATGTCAAGGTTCTAGGTTTAACCCTGGACTCCAACCTATCATTTCAGCCCCATGTTCAAGCACTTTCCAAATCTTGCCGCCTTAACCCCTGCATCTTCAAAATACGCCCCGTCCTAACCAATGACACCATAAAGCTCCTCTCTGCCAAACCCTCCATTGGCTACCACTCACCCAATGAATTAAATTCAAAATTCTAACAACAACTTACAAAGCCATCCACAACTCGGCTCCCAGCTACATCACTAACCTAGTTTCAAAATACCAACCTACTGGTACCCCTCATTCCTCCCAAGACCTCCTGCTCTCTAGTTCCCTAGTTGGCTCCTCCTATTGTCGCCTCCAGGGCTTTTCCCGAGCCTCTCCTATCCTATGGAACACCCTACCCCAATCTGTTTGACTATCTCCTACTCCTGTATTGAATTGTATTGTAACTGCACTGTCTGTCCTCATGTTGTAAAGCACTGCAAAAACTGTTGGCGCTTTATAAATCCTGTATTATAATAATAATAATAATTCACACATAGAGCTGTATTTCTTACCTTAATACAGTTTAACTTTCAGATTTAGCAGGAATTGTGTAAGCTATGTTGTGTTTGTGTCCACTAATAATGATTTATTTATTTTTGTGAAAAGGAAATGATGACACAGGAAATGGTCAGAAGACTAGACAGAAAGAAAAGCAGCTTAAAGGGGTTGTAAAGGTTCTTTTTATTATTTTCTAAATAGGTTCCTTTAAGCTAGTGCATTGTTGGTTCACTTACTTTTTCCTTTGATTTCCCTTATAAATGTTTTTTTTCTTTGTCTGAATTTCTCGCTTCTTGTTTCTCCTCAGTAGGCTTTCCACCATCATCCGAGCAGTGGATAATAAGCCAGAACTGCTTACTGAACAGCTTACCGAGGAGGAACAGGAAGTTAGAAATTCAGACAAAGAAAACAAAGGAAAACATTTTTTAGAAGGGAAGTTGAAGGAAAATGTAAGTGAACCAACAATGCACTAGCTTAAAGGAACCTATTTAGAAAATAAAAAACAAACCTCTATAACCCCTTTAAGGCCCTTTTCACACATGCAGACCATTCAGATCCGACTGATATTTTTTTCAGGCGGACCTGAACGAATGCTCAATACATCTCTATTGAGCGACGGATGTCACCAGGGACATGTCCGCTGACATCCAATCCGCCCCGTTAAATCCAGACGGATGCAAACCCTATTCTTTCATCGGTCTGGTGGATTGGATCGTATGAAAATGGACAGACGGTCAGTTTTCATTCGATCCCCCATAGAGGAATGCGGAGATCTGACAGGTCCGTTTATAGTGCGTGCAGAGATGGACTAGTCATCCGCTGGCTTAGCAGGGATCAACTGAGCGATCCCCGCTGAGCATACGGATGTCTAAAAACGGATCCACAGGTGTGAAAGGGGCCAAAGGCGATAGGAATTTAAAAAATGTGGATAAAAACGCTGGTGACTGCATATCAGTTTTTACCTACATTTTTTATTCTTACAAGTGTAAATCAGCCCTAAAGGTTTGGTATAATGCAGTATAGGGTTGGTATAGGTGCAGTCTAGGTTTAGAAATAAGTGGGGTGTAGAATAGACATGTGCAGTTTGTTTCGTTCCAAATTGATATTCAGACAAATGTTTTATTATTCAGAGATTCAGATATATCCAAATACCCGAGTTACAATATAAACAAATTTTAACGAATGCTGCGAAAAACAAAATTTGTCTGAATTTTGGAAATTAGGACTGAAATCCGAATTGGATTTCACATCAAACTCTGGTCCAATTTCTAACTGTACAAATATTGCTGCAATCAAAGACTGTGTTTTATTAGAGTACCATTTCAAAATAATACTGTTTTAGTTAAGCCAAATGTGATTTAACCACTTAAGCCCTGGAAGGTTCTACACACTTCCTGACCATGCCATTTTTTGCGATACGACACTGGGCTACATTAACTGACAATTGTGCGGTCGTGCAACGCTGTACCCAAATAAAATTGATGTCCTATTTTTTTCCTACAAATAGAGCTTTCTTTTGGTGGCATTTGATCACCTCTGCGTTTTTTATTTTTTGTGCTTTAAACAAAAAAGAGTAACAATTTTGAATAAAAAACAATATTCCTTACATTCCCAATACAAAAAAAAAAAATCTAATTTCTTCATCAGTTTAGGCAAATATGTATCCTGCTACATATTTTTGGTAAACAAAAATCTCAATAAGCGTTTGTTGATTGGTTTGCGCAAAAGTTATCATGTCTACAAACTATGGGTTTGATTTATGTCATTTAAATTTTTTACTAGTAATGGCGGCGACCAGTGATTTTGTTAGCGGGACTGCAACATTGCGGCAAACGAATCTGATCCTAAGTGACACTTTTTGGGGACCAGTGACACCAATACAGTGATCAGTGCTAAACAAATACACTGATCAATGTATAAATGACACTAGCAGGGAGGGGGTTAACACTAGGGGGCGATCAAGGGTATAAGTGTGTCCTAGGGAGGTGCTTTCTAACTGTGTGTGTGGGGGGGGGGGGGCTGTTACACCGGAGAAAAACAGAGATTGTGTTTCAACTTAGCTGAAACAGAAGATCTTGCTTTTCTTCACTGAAAGATCATCTGATAGGTAGTGGCATTCTGATAGAAGACCCATCTGGACATCTTACTACACCCAGCTACATCTTGAATTTCAGAGTAATTTTAGCAATAAAGTGAGCGTAAATAAATAAATATAGTATATTGACATCTGTGATGCGGTTTTGATGTTACGTTATGAAAGCCGAAATGTTTAGTGCAGACCAGTGCGTGGTGCGCCAACATGGTCTCCGCAACTTTCCTACTACTGGCGGCCAGCTTCTTTCAAAATGTAACCTCAAAACACCATCACAGATATCAATACACTACATTTTGTTTATATACGCTCACTTTATTGCTAAAATTATTTTAGTTTTATTTTGAAATTCAAGGCGTAGCTGGGTGTAGTAAGATGCCCGCATGGGTGTTCTATCAGAATACCGCTACCCATCAGATCATGAAGTGTTTGGAATGCATCGCGCCATGGAACGCATAGCACATGCGCAGTAGGTATTTTTTGGGTCGGAAGGTCACTTCCATTGCACAATCCGATATGTAGCGGTATTTAGGTCTCCCCGTGTTGCCCAGAGGAGGATGGTGCAGCATAACATCAGTAGAGGGAGACTAGAATAAGGGGCAATTTAATGTATACATACATATTGTTGTAGCCCAGCACCTGGCTACAATATCATTAAAATGTCTCTAAACCAAATAACAACATTTTTTATCTATTGCAGCTCACCAGTCCTTCGGTGTGGATTAGCTGCATTAATTTTCTTTTTTCAGGCTTTTTTTTTTTCTTTATTTTAATGTCGTGAAATATCTGCCAGTAACACACTTCCATAGATGCAAATTGTCCCATATCTAGAACCTAGATCCTGCATCTAGGTGCTCTATCCCTGTGATTCTTTGTCCCAGGCTGCATCCCGACATTAAAGCATCATCCTCTACTGAGTTGCTCAAAAAAAGGGTATTGCTGAGGGTAATCAAGGCTGCAAGTGGGCATGATTTGGATGGGACTACTTGGAAAGTAGGCATGATCTGCACAGAACCACCCAAAAGGAGGACATGATATATGTGGGCCATGGACAGCGATATAAATGTCCTGGAGGGCTGGGACAAAGAAGTTGGCAAATAGTAATGGGCTTGGGCGTGTTCAGACTCCCACCTGCCCAGTCCCTCCAGGAAGCAAACACTGCACACCGCTAATCACAGACAGACACTGAGACATTTCCCAATCAGCTGCACAGATCAGAAAATGTGATTAGCGGTGTGCTGTGTCAGCTTCCTGGTGAGATCGGGCGGGTGGGATAACGAACATGCCGTTCCCATCTCTATTGGCAAGTATGCACTTCCTGTCCTAGGGTGACAATGCTCACTCATTGTACTGAATTTTTGGTGGAGCAGGGTTTCCATCTCATAGGACTACAGAACATCTCCTTCTCTGCTCATCTCCATATATAATAGGGGGTTGGGATTCTGTAGCCCACGGAAATAGCTGGGAACAATGTAAACAACAGAGACAAAGGCTTCACTGCCGGTTTCCCCTACCATGAATGGCAGTGGTAGCACCCAAAAGTCAATCTGAAAATTGGTTAGGGAGCTGGCATCGTAGGAACCCTGGACAGGTAAGTGTCCTAATATTAAAAGTCAGCAGCTACAGTATTTGTAGGAACTCCTTTTTATTCACTTCTGGTTTTCCGTTTAGTGTTTATCTGGCTGGTACCGGTTCAGTCTGAACCCAAGTTCGTCAACCTGGTAGCTGGCTGTCATTGATAGGCCAACAAGCTTCTCCTTAGCTGATGTACACAAAGGGAGGATGTGTGTGACATCATTGACCTACTATAGGCACATGGCCATATAAGGTCAATGATATCACAAGCATTCCTGCCCCTTTGTATACTGTAGGTCCAGTTGCAGGGTGGGAAATTTCCATCCTGCTGCTCATTGATCCAGCAATGACTTCTAACGTTCAGGTTTGGACCGAACCCAAGTTCAACCTTACTGCAGTGTGAGATTTATTTATTACCTTGGCTTCCTCCAATGTCAAAATGCTGCAAAAATGTAAAACAAAACTTGTAGAGGAAAAAAGTAATTATATACAGTATACTAACCTGGGTGTACTGGAGGGGGTGTTGCCGTGCTTCTTTCGATTAAACCCTGGGAAATGCAGAGTAATCCAATTTATTTAAGAATGTGTCACAGCACAATACACGTTTGTCTTGTCACAAGGGTTGGGCTACTTTGCATTCTGCAGGATTTTCCTAGAAGGAGCACATTATCACCCTAGCCTAGCATAGATTTTTTTTCCCCTATATTATTTATTATTTTTGTTTTTCTGTATGGGGGGAGGGAAACCCAGTAGCCAGGTGACCTTGCTTAGAGACATTGCTGCTTCTGACTGCTAGACTCCGGAGATTTGGAGTGAGATTTCGTGATATCACTACTTTGCTTGTCACTGTTCTCCTTGCTGGAGGCTCTGAAAGCAAAGCCCTGCATCTACCATCTACCAAGATGGCTGCCTCGACATAGAGGCACACAGAACAAGATATGGTAAGTCGGTAATCAGCAAATTTGCCTTCTATCTGCCCTCTTTTGGGCTGAGCTTCTAAAGTTCAAAACTGAATTATAAGTGAACTGGTGGAGTCAATAATATTACAATTCATTGCGGTATGGACAAACTTAGACAGGGAGAAAAAAATGGATAGGCAGGTGGTTCCGGACGCATGGAGGTCTTTATGTGAGAACAAGACATTTGATGTAGACGTGGGCGGCTCATACAGTGACTTGCTATTGCGTACATTTTTATTTTCCATAAAAGATTTAATACTTTTTGGGAAAAGTTAATAGGAAAGAGATCTAGCTGTAGAATCTCAGACATTCAACTTCTATTCTGTGCACAGGTTATTTGGTTAAGCATGTTTTGAGGCCAATAATTATTACTAATGAACTTTACATCTTATTTGCATTTCAGAGACATTACCGTAATTAAATTTCCCAATCCCGGATTGGGAAATTTAATTACGGTAATGTCTCTGAAATGCAAATAAGATGTAAAGTTCATTAGTAATAATCACACAGTGATTCATTACATCATATATAAAGTGTTTCTTGTTAAATCTCTTATGCAGACACTACCTAAACTATGATATATTAAAAAGAGGATTGATGGCGCTGCCCACTCTTAAGATGTGAAGGGGGGGGGGTGAAGAGATTGTTAAAATCCCAGGAACAGATGTTTCTATGTCGGGTATCCTATGGCAGGGCTAGCTCATATGTAGTGTGAGCTCCCTGTAATAAAAATAACCGTCAGGGATGTGTGTGTTCCCTTTGGTGTGGAGTACCCTTATTCTGACAAACAGTGAATAGAGAAATACCTATGACGTGACCTCTGGCCTCAATGGGGGCCCAGATAGGGCCAATGAGGTTAAGTGGAATATCCCCGTAGGGATACGGTTAGAGATGTACTCTACAAAAGTGTGTACAGTGCAGTGTCAGGATCCTGTGCAGTCACAGGATGAGCCGTCAAAAGCGGGCTGGAGATGACGGCTCATATTGTATTATCTGTATGGTACCCAGATCCATTTGGGATCATTATATTTTTTATTCATGTTATTCTTTTTTTTAAATAAATGACTTCCTGGATTTTATATACTATACTATGTGGGCATTTTTTTATCCGAGTTACACGCCGTTAGGGGAACATACCCCTCAGGACCTGTACAGTGGATCAACACTGGCCGGAACAACAGCAGGGAAATCTTCCATCTGTGAGAGGAAAGGCTTCATCGTCCCATCATCATCTCCCTCTCACCCCTTCTGGGGTAGATACATCTGGTGAGTGGGGACCCACAGGGGGAGCACAAAAGTCACCTTCTGACAGTATTTTGAAGAACAGCACTGGAAGACTGCACCCTATCACTTTACTTCACTTTAATTAATTTATTTCATCTCATTTAAATTTCTTGGAATCAGCTACTTACATATTGACTGTTTATGTTACTTTGAACATTGGTGATTTAGTTTACCAGCACTTCTTGTTAACTGCCAGGATTTTTGGAAAGCATGGGATTTATTTGATTTATTCATATCACTTCAAAGGTGCCCAATCAGGCTCTTGCTGTGATTTTTTACAGCTTATATCATTTGATGCTTGCACTTATATGAATCCACATTGTGGCAGATTTGTGTTTTTTTCACATTATATACATATTATTCACTTGTAGTACATCAGAGCATAGGAAGGCTATCATTACATATATTTAGTTTCATTAACTCACTTACCTAACTGCACAGGACCCTGACACCGCACTGAACACGCTTTTATTCACTCGCAGTACATCAGAGCACAGGAGGCTTTCACTACAATATTTAGTTTTATCAACTCACTTACCTGACTGCACAGGATCCTGACACTGCACTGTACACGCTTTTGCAGAGTACATCTCTAACCGTATCCCTACAGGGATATTCCACTTAACCTCATTGACCCTATCTGGGCCCCCATTGAGGCCAGAGGTCACGTCATAGGTATTTCTCTATTCACTGTTTGTCAGAATAAGGGTACTCCACACCAAAGGGAACACACACATCCCTGATGGTTATTTTTATTACAGGGAGCTCACACTACATATGAGCTAGCCCTGCCATAGGATACCCGACATAGAAACATCTGTTCCTGGAATTTTAACAATCTCTTCACCCCCCTCTTCACATCTTAAGAGTGGGCAGCGCCATCAATCCTCTTTTTAATTTATCATAGTTCAGGTAGTGTCTGCATAAGAGATTTAACAAGAAACACTTTATATATGATGTAATGAATCACTGTGTCATCCGGGATTGGGAAATTTAATTACGGTAATGTCTCTGAAATGCAAATAAGATGTAAAGTTCATTAGTAATAATTATTGGCCTCAAAACATTCTTAACCAAATAACCTGTGCACAGAATAGAAGTTGAATGTCTGAGATTCTACAGCTAGATCTCTTTCCTATTAACTTTTCCCAAAAAGTATTAAATCTTTTATGGAAAATAAAAATGTACGCAATAGCAAGTCACTGTATGAGCCGCCCACGTCTACATCAAATGTCTTGTTCTCACATAAAGACCTCCATGCGTGCGGAACCACCTGCCTATCCATTTTTTTCTCCCTGTCTAAGTTTGTCCATACCGCAATAAATTGTAATATTATTGACTCCACCAGTTCACTTATAAGTCAGTTTTGAACTCTAGAAGCTCAGCCCAAAAGAGGGCAGATAGAAGGCAAATTTGCTGATTACCGACTTACCATATCTTGTTCTGTGTGCCTCTATGTCGAGGCAGCCATCTTGGTAGAGGCAGGGCTTTGCTTTCAGAGCCTCCAGCAAGGAGAACAGTGACACGCAAAGTAGTGACATCACGAAATCTCACTCCAAATATACGGAGTCTAGCAGTCAGAAGCAGCAATGTCTCTAAGCAAGGTCACCTGGCTACTGGGTTTCCCTCCCCCCATACAGAAAAACAAAAATAATAAATAATGTAGGGGAAAAAAAAATCTATGCTAGGCTAGGGTGATAATGTGCTCCTTCTAGGAAAATCCTGCAGAATGCAAAGTAGCCCAAGTTGCCTTCTATCTGCCCTCTTTTGGGCTGAGCTTCTAAAGTTCAAAACTGAATTATAAGTGAACTGGTGGAGTCAATAATATTACAATTTATTGCGGTATGGACAAACTTAGACAGGGAGAAAAAAATGGATAGGCAGGTGGTTCCGGACGCATGGAGGTCTTTATGTGAGAACAAGACATTTGATGTAGACGTGGGCGGCTCATACAGTGACTTGCTATTGCGTACATTTTTATTTTCTATAAAAGATTTAATACTTTTTGGGAAAAGTTAATAGGAAAGAGATCTAGCTGTAGAATCTCAGACATTTAACTTATATTCTGTGCACAGGTTATTTGGTTAAGCATGTTTTGAGGCCAATAATTATTACTAATGAACTTCACATCTTATTTGCATTTCAGAGACATTACCGTAATTAAATTTCCCAATCCCGGATGACACAGTGATTCATTACATCATATATAAAGTGTTTCTTGTTAAATCTCTTATGCAGACACTACCTAAACTATGATATATTAAAAAGAGGATTGATGGCACTGCCCACTCTTAAGATGTGAAGAGGGGGGGGGGTGAAGAGATTGTTAAAATCCCAGGAACAGATGTTTCTATGTCGGGTATCCTATGGCAGGGCTAGCTCATATGTAGTGTGAGCTCCCTGTAATAAAAATAACCGTCAGGGATGTGTGTGTTCCCTTTGGTGTGGAGTACCCTTATTCTGACAAACAGTGAATAGAGATATACCAATGACGTGACCTCTGGCCTCAATGGGGACCCAGATAGGGCCAATGAGGTTAAGTGGAATATCCCCCTAGGGATACACTCAGGCCCCGTACACACGTCCGAGGAACTCGACTGGCAAAACACATCGTTTTGCTCGTCGAGTTCATTGTGAAGCCGCCGAGGATCTCGGCGAGCCAAGTTTCCCCGTTGACTAACGAGGAAATAGAGAACATGTTCGTCCTTGTCGGTTTCCTCGGCCGAAAGTGTACACACGGCCGGGTTTCTCGGCAGAATACAGCTCCGATCGAGTTTCTGGCTGAATTATGCCGAGAAACTCGGTCATGTGTACGGGCCTTAGAGATGTACTCTGCAAAAGTGTGTACAGTGCAGTGTCAGGATCCTGTGCAGTCACAGGATGAGCCGTCAAAAGCGGGCTGGAGATGACGGCTCATATTGTATTATCTGTATGGTACCCAGATCCATTTGGGATCATTATATTTTTTATTCATGTTATTCTTTTTTTTAAATAAATGACTTCCTGGATTTTATATACTATACTATGTGGGCATTTTTTTTATCCGAGTTACACGCCGTTAGGGGAACATACCCCTCAGGACCTGTACAGTGGATCAACACTGGCCGGAACAGCAGCAGGGAAATCTTCCATCTGTGAGAGGAAAGGCTTCATCGTCCCATAACCATCTCCCTCTCACCCCTTCTGGGGTAGATACATCTGGTGAGTGGGGACCCACAGGGGGAGCACAAAAGTCACCTTCTGACAGTATTTTGAAGAACAGCACTGGAAGACTGCACCCTATCACTTTACTTCACTTTAATTAATTTATTTCATCTCATTTAAATTTCTTGGAATCAGCTACTTACATATTGACTGTTTATGTTACTTTGAACATTGGTGATTTAGTTTACCAGCACTTCTTGTTAACTGCCAGGATTTTTGGAAAGCATGGGGTTTATTTGATTTATTCATATCACTTCATCATGGGGCCTCTCTGCACCCCCCCAGGTCAGGGTCTCCTTTATACTCCCCCAATGTCTCCTCCGCTCCCCCATTAGCCCAAGGCCCCAACTAACCCCCCAGTCCAGGGCCTCCTCTGAACTGCCCAGTCCAGGGCCTCCTCTGCACCCCCCACCTCAGCCCAGGGCCTCCACTGCACCCCCAGTCCAGGGCCGTCTCTGCACCCCCCATGCCCCCCAATCCTTTGCCATACCAACCCCAACTTCCTAGACCAGGGCCTTCTGCACACAAACCCCCTTTCTTGTCCTGCTGCAGCTGAACCTCCACTATCGCCTGCTGCTGCTCGCACAGTCTGGCCAGCATGTGCAAGGTGGAGTTCCACCTTGTGGGCACGTCACATTTGAGGCGGTGAGCGGGAAGGCCGAAGTTACGCTGCAGTGCTGACAGGCGAGCAGCAGCAGGGTGAGAACGCCGAAAGTGCTCACAGACGGCCCGCAGCTGTGGCATATCGGGGTAAGTTTTCAGGAACCTCTGCACCACCAAATTCAGCACATGCGTTAGGCAAGGGATGTGCGTCAAACCGGCTAGGCCCAGAGCTGCTACGAGATTTTGCCCGTTATCGCACACCACCAGGCCCGGCTTGAGGCTCACTGACGCCAACCACTCATCGGTCTGTTGTTCCATGTCCCTCCACAACTCCTGCGCGGTGTGGGGTTTTTCCCCCAAACAGGAAAGTTTTAAAACTGCCTGCTGGCGTTTACCCATGGCTGTGCTGAAGTTGGTGGTGAATGTGTTACGCTGACCGGATGAGGAGGCGGTAGAGGATGAGGAAGCGGAGTAGGAGGAGTTAGCAACAGGAGGTCAACTGAAGCGCCCTGCAATCCTTGGTGGTAGAAGAACATGCGCCAAACTGCTATCCGCCTCAGGCCTAGCCGCCACTGCATTTACCCAGTGCGCTGTTAGGGAGATATAACGTCCCTGACCGTGCTTACTGGTCCACGTATCCGTAGTTAGGTGGACCTTGGCACAGATGGCGTTGCGCAGTGCACACCTGATTTTGTCCCCCACTTGGTTGTGTAGGGAAGGGATGGCTCGCCTGAAAAAGCAGTGGCGGCTGGGCACGACGTACTGTGGGACAGCCAACGCCATCAGGCTTTTAAAACTCTGCGTCTCCACCAGACAGACGGCATTTCAAAGGCCAGGAATTTTGAAATGCTGGCATTCAGGGCCAGGGATCGCGGGTGGCTAGGGGGGTACTTCCTCTTGCGCTCCAGTGTTTGGGAGATAGAGAGCTGAATGCTTCCATGGGACATTGTGGAGATGTTTGGTGACCCAGGTGGTAGTGTTGCTTGCCGGTCCTCTAATTGCGGGGTGGCAGGTGGCACTGTCACTACTAGGGATGAGCTTCGAGTTCGAGTCGAACTTATGTTCGATTCAAACATTGCCTGTTCGCCTGTTCGGCGAACAACGAACAATTTGGGGTGTTCGCGGCAAATTCGAAAAGCCGCGGAACACCCTGTTAAAGTCTATGGGAGAAATCTAAAGTGCTAATTTTAAAGGCTAATATGCAAGTTATTGTCCTAAAAAGTGTTTGGGGACCTGGGTCCTGTCCCAGGGGACATGTATCAATGCAAAAAAAAGTTTTAAAAACGGCTGTTTTTTCGGGAGCAGTGATTTTAATAATACTAAAAGTGAAACAATAAAAGTGAAATATTCCTTTAAATTTCGTACCTAGGGGGGGTGTAAAGTTAGCATGTGAAATAGCGCATGTTTCCCGTACTTAGAACTGTCTCTGCACAAAGTGTCATTTCTGAAAGAAAAAAATACATTTTAAACTGACTTGCGGCTATAATGAATTGTCGGCTCTGGCAATTCAGAGCAAATTCATTCATAAAAAAATAAATAAAAAATCCCCCCAAATTCAATTACCAGGCCCTTCAGGTCTGGAATGGATATTAAGGGGAACCCCGCCGTCAATTTAAAAAAAAATGACGTGGGGTTCCCCCCAAATATCCATTTCAGACCCTTCAGGTCTGGTGTGGATTTTAAGTGGAAATCCACCCAAAAAAAAAAAAAATGGCGTGGAGTTCCGTCAAAAATCCACAACAGACCCCTTATCCAAGCACGTTAACCGGGCCGGCCGCAGAAAAGAGGGGGGGACAGAGTGCGGCCCCCCTCTCCTAAACCGTACCAGGCCACATGCCCTCAACATGGGGAGGATGTCCCCATGTTGATGGGGACAAGGGCCTCATCCCCACAACCCTTGTCCGGTGGTTGTGGGGGTCTGCGGGCGGGGGGCTTATCAGAATCTGGAAGACCCCTTTAACAAAGGGGACCCCCAGATCCTGCCCCCCCCCCTATGTGAATTGGTAATGGGGTACATTGTACCCCTACCATTTCATGAAGGAAGTGTAAATAGTTAAAAAAAACACACACACACACCATAGAAAAAAGTCCTTTATTAATAAAAAAAAAGAAAAAAAATCCAGTGATGGTAATCCACTCGGTCCCGGCTTCCTGCTCCAACGTTGTCTGTATCCAGCGACGAGTGATCTCCTCTCCGGTCCAGCGATGAGAAGATCTTCCGGGATCCACAGCGCAGCATCGCCTCCTCTCTCCTCTTTTTGTACAGGGACAGGTCTAAGTACGGGAAACATGCGCTATTTCACATGCTAACTTTACACCCCCCCTAGGTACGAAATTTAAAGGAATATTTCACTTTTATTGTTTCACTTTTAGCATTATTAAATTCACTGCTCCTGAAAAAACAGCCGTTTTTAAAACTTTTTTTTGCATTGATACATGTCCCCTGGGACAGGACCCAGGTCCCCAAACACTTTTTAGGACAATAACTTAGCCTTTAAAATTAGCACTTTAGATTTCAAACGTTCGAGTCCCATAGACTTTAATAGGGTTCTAAAGTTCACACAAACATTTGGTGTGTTCGCAAGTTCTGGTGCGAAAACCGAACAGGGGGGTGTTCGGCTCATCCCTAGTCACTACAGAGGTGGATGAAGAGGCCGAGAGGCCAGAGACTGAAGCAGAAGAGGAAACAGGAGGAGCCAGAGACCTTTCTTGGTTTTTGAGGTGTGTACTCCACTGCAGCTCGTGCCTTGCACTTAGATGCCTGGTCATGCAGGTTGTGCTCAGGTTGAGAACGTTTATGCCTCGCTTTAGCCTCTGATTGCACAGCGTGCAAACCACTTGTGTCTTGTCATCAGCATATTGTGTGAAGAACTGCCACGCTAGGGAACTCCTTGGACCTGGCTTTGGTGTGCTCGGTCCCTTGCTGCGTTGGGCAGTAGCAGGCGTACTGTCTAGGGGACGGACGCTCCGCTTTGGCACCCTGCTCCCTCTTCTGCTGTGCTGGTGGGTCTGTGCGACCACTGCCTCTTCCTCCGAACTACATGGGTCACCTGCATGAGGTTGATTCCATGTGGGGTCGAGGACCTTATCGTCCACCACATCATCTTCCACCCAGTCTTTACCACTGCCCTCCTTGTCGGTCTGCACAATTGCAAAAGCACCAGCAGTTGGCAACTGTGTTTCTTCATCATCATCCGAGACGTGCTGTGATGGTCCCCCCATGAACTCATCTTGAAACATAAGTGGGTGGGCATCGGTGCACTCAATCTCTTCCACTTCTGGGGCTGGGCTAGGTGGATGACCCTGGGAAAACATGCTAACAGACTCATCAAAAAGCAGAAGAGACTGCTGCATGATTTGGGGCTCAGACTGCTTGGCTGATTTGCAAGGGGGTGAGGTGAAAGACTGATGGACATCGGCTGCAGGCGCCAACTCTGATCTTTCAGCACAAGACTGGTTGGGAGACAATGTGAAGGACCTGGAGGCACTGTCAGCAACCCAATCTACTACCACCTGTTCTGCTCCTGGATTTAACATTCGTAGAGCCTACTCGCACCTGAGAAAGGTGTTTCACTTGTGCGTGTAGCTGGCACAGATAAACCACGTCCTCTCCCTGCAACAGGAGCTCCACCAGCAGCACCGCGAACGCGGCCACGTCCCTTATTTGATGTTCTCCTCATATTTCAAAATGTAGGATCTTGCCCTAAATGGGTGTTTTTTGAATAGAACAATAGAAGAACACTAGCTAAAGTGTTTATCTCACACCTACAGATATGCAGGAAGCGCACCAAAAAAAAATTATTTGCCCAAAATAAAAAATAAAAATAATAGCACAATAGAAAACAGTATGTAAAGTGTGTATCTCACACGTACAGATATGCAGGCAAGACTGCAAACACTGGAGGAAAAACTGTAAAATATTTTTTTTTGCCCAAAATGGGTGTTTTTTTAATAGAACAATAGAACAGTAGCTAAAGTGTTTATCTCACACTTACAGATATGGAGGAAACACGGCAAACACTGGAGGAAACACTGCAAAATATATTTGTTTGCCCTAAATGGATGTTTTTTGAATAGCACAATAGAAGAAAAGTATATACAGGGTGTAACTCACAGGAACATATGCAGTGCTGGTGCAATATGCAGAGTATCTCACAGTAACATATGCAGTGCTGATGTAATTTGATTTGTGAACCAGGACTGACTCCTATATATTTCTCTCCCTATAAGCACAATCAGGAACCTTTCCCTAAATTATCTAATGCAGAGTATCTCACAGAAAGAAATGCAGTGCTGCTGCAATATGCAGAGTATCTCACAGGAAGAGATGCAGTGCTGCTGCAATTTGGGTTAGTGGACACTTACTAGGGGTGTCGAATTTAATCGCAGCATCGATGCACTTGTCAGACACTGACAGTTTATATCTGATGCACCATTATGTGCAAATTTGCCAAATTATGGTTTATGTATGTCTTATTGTCTGATTGATTCACATCACAACTTTATTGATACCTTCTTTTTTTTTGTATGATTTATCGTTTTGCTCCTCACTGCCCCACACACGCAGCCATGCATTGCATGTGTGGGGCAAAACCATAAATCATACCATTTTTTTTGTATCAATGAAGTTGTGATGTAAATCAATCACCAAGAAAATAAGACATACATAAACCATAATTAATGAAATGGCATACATTGTCGTTTGGGGGACGTTATGGGGACATTGTCCGCAGTCTCTGTCCATCTCTTGTATCATGTCTGCAGTCTCTGTCCATCTCTTGTATCATGTCCGCAGTCTCTGTCCATCTCTTGTATCATGTCTGCAGTCTCTGTCCATCTCTTGTATCATGTCTGCAGTCTCTGACCATCTCTTGTACCATGTCCGCAGTCTCTGACCATCTCTTGTACCATGTCCGCAGCATCTGACCATCTCTTGTGTCATGTCTGCAGTCTCTGACCATCTCTTGTACCATGTCCGCAGTCTCTGACCATCTCTTGTATCATGTCCGCAGCCTCTGACCATCTCTTGTGTCATGTCTGCAGTCTCTGACCATCTCTTGTACCATGTCCGTAGTTTCTGACCATCTCTTGTACCATGTCCGCAGTCTCTGACCATCTCTTGTACCATGTCCGCAGTCTCTGACCATCTCTTGTACCATGTCTGCAGTCTCTGACCATCTCTTGCATTATGTGTGCGGTCTCAGACCATCTCTTGTACCATGTCCGCAGTCTCTGACCATCTCTTGTACCATGTCCGCAGTCTCTGACCATCTCTTGTACCATGTCTGCAGTCTCTGACCATCTCTTGTACCATGTCTGCAGTCTCTGACCATCTCTTGTACCACTACATAATTGATGGCAGATATAGCACAGCCCATTAAAATCAGCAGGCTGCCCTATGCATGTCACAGGAAAAACAAGCCACAAAACGTGCGCTCCCACAATGCTAGATGTGAATAGGGCCTGAAATTAAAATTGGTGTGGTAACACAAGAACAACCATGCTCCATTCACATCTCTATGTTTCCTTGCATTTCAGAAATTAGCTGCACCAAAAATCACAATAAAAAATGCACCAAGTTCTAAAAGCTTCTTTGGGGCAAGTGCTGTGTGTAGGGCAGCCCATTCAGGTGGATGGGCTGCCCTATGTGTGATGAGTGAAAATGCTCCAAAACGCCCCCCACCCCTCGCTAAAAAATAATAAACACATGTGCATGGGCGTCCGCTGAACTTTTTTCAGGGGGGGGGGGGGCATCATTTTAAGGTCATCCATGCTCAGTCCCTTTTTGACAATGTCATGAAGGGGAGGGGCTTAGCCATTATCACATAAAGCGCAGGCATGCAAAGGTTTGAGAAACCTGATGTAACCATCAAGCAACTAGGAACTTTGAATAACAATATCATAAAAAATGGAGTCGTCCCCCCCCAAGGAAATAACAACCCCCAGCATTTGGTCTCATTTTCTGCAATAATTGCCCCCAGCATAGATGGGAGGATATCAGGTTAGACACTTCCTAATGGCTTAGTCTCTATGATGAGTAATGGATAATGGCCAACAGGCCCTCTTACCAGACCTGGTGAAACCGCAACAGTGACCCTCTGGCTGGACGTTCACTCACTCTGGGTTGCCTGGGGTAGTGTAGCATGCCTGTACCCTGGCAGTGGCTTGGTCTTTCTCCCTCTCTGGTGGTGCGGGTACAGCGTGGCTCCCTCTCTGGTGGTGCGGGTACAGCGGGGCTCCCTCTCTGGTGGTGCGGGTACAGTGTGGCTCCCTCTCTGTTCGTGCAGGTACAGTGGGGCTCCCTCTCTGGTGGTGCGGGTACAGCGGGGCTCCTTCTCTGGTGGTGCAGGTACAGCGGGGCTCCCTCTCTGGTGGTGCGGTTACAGCAGGGCTCTCTCTCTGGTTGTGCGGGTACAGCGTGGCTCTCTGGTTGGTGCAGGTACAGCGTGGCTCTCTGGTTGGTGCGGGTACAGCGTGGCTCTCTGGCTGATGTGCGGGAACAGCATGGCTCTCTGGTTGGTGCGGGTACAGCGTGATTCTCTGGTTGGTGCAGGTACAGAGTGGCTCTCTGGTTGTGTGGGTACAGCGTGGCTCTCTCTGGCTTCCCCCAGCATGAGCACAGTATTCTTTTTTTTCCTTTTGTAACAGCCCCCCAGCAGAGTGCTTGCATGATGGGGGCTTTAGCATGGTGTCTGTGAACACGCTGGGGCCGCCACTCTTAAGGGACTACATTTCCCATGATGCCCTTAGTCCCCAGAGTCTTCTGATTGGCCCTTTGCTCTGGCTAATAATGGTGAGGAAAGCAGGATGAGGCGGCGGCATGGCGAATCCAATTAGAGCCGCTCTCTTTTTTCTAGCTCCAGCTGACAGAGAGGGGGCGATCGGGGGAGATATACAGTACAGACAGCCCGCGGCTCTCCTCTTCCTGTCACAGCGCCGCTGCTGAGTTCTCTGGTAAATGGAGCAGCGGCGCTGTGACAGGGAGAGGAGAGTCGCGGGCTGTCTGTACTGTATATCTCCCCCGATCGTCCCCCTCACCCTCTCTGTCAGCTGAAGCTAGAAGAGAGGGAGCGGCTCTAATTGAATTCATTGTGCCGCTGCCTTGCTTCCTGCCCACTGTTTTCCTCCCCGAGAATCATGGCACTGATTTCTAGGGGGGGGCAAACGCCCTCCCTTGCCCTATGGAGCGGACGCCCATGCGCGTGTGGGAATGTGAGTTCCCGCTATGCAGAGATGTATATGGGGCTTGACAGCTGAGTGTTTCTGTTCACTGATTGATTGCATTTCATTTAAAAAAACGTGCAGCTGATAGTGGGAGGGTGGATGATGCAGGGTGTGTGCTAATGAGGTCAGCTGGTCAATTCCTTCCTGTGTCATGACCTACAGTCTGTAAGGACGCAAGACAGAAGCAATGGATACGTTTGGAATCATGGATGTAGGACAGTAAGGTAAGTGTCTGTAGATTTTATGGAAAGCTTTGATATTTTTGCAAAAAAAGTACATGAATGCTATATATAGGGGAACTGGAATTTGCAAAAAAAAAAAAAAGAAGGTGAACTTAGCCTTTAAATTCATCCCTCTGGGTCTTTTGTTTTCAGCTGCAGATAATTAGTCATAGTCAGTCAAAGCAAAAATAAACAGGAACCAAGGGCGTATCTCCCACGAGGCAAACAAGGCGTATGTCTTGGGCGGCATACATACAAGAAGTATGATGAAATGGACACACCCACAAACTCTATTGTGAGAAAGCTATCATGTATTTAGACAATACTTTGTGGGTGTGCTCATTTCATTATACTTCCTCCATGCAAATTGTTACACCCAGTTTGCATGCAAGGAGAGAATAGACATCCTATTGTCTTGTCACCAAACTTGTATGGGAAGGCCACACAGCTGAAAAATACTCTAATCCTTTAACCACTTGCCAACCAGGCCAATTCTGACACTTTGCTCCTACATGTAAAAATCATCATTTTTTTTGCTAGAAAATTACACAGAACCCCCAAACATTATATATGTTTTTTTTAGCAGAGACCCTAGAGAATACAATGGCGATCATTGCAACTTTTTATCTCGCTCGGTATTTGCGCACCAATTTTTCAAACGTGTTTTGTTTTGGGGAAAAAATAGTTTCATGCTTTAAAAAAAACAAAACAGTAAAGTTAGCCCAATTTTTTTGAATAATGTCAAAGATGAAGTTACGCTGAGTAAATAGATACCTAACATGTCACACTTCAAAATTGCACACGCTCGTGGAATGGCGCCAAACTTCGGTACTTAAAAATCCCCATAGGCGACGCTTAAATTTTTTTTACTGGTTACATGTTTTGAGTTACAGAGGAGGTCTAGGGCTAGAATTATTGCTCTCGCTCTAATGTTCGCGGCAACACCTCACGTGTGGTTTGAACACCATTTTCATATGTGGGCGGGACTTATGTATGCGCTCGCTTTAAAGGAGCACTTTAAAAAGAAACATTTTTTTATTGTTAATGTTACTTACATTTTTTTATTTTGACACTTTAAAAAAAAATGTGATCACTTGTATTCCTATTACAAGGAATGTAATCCCTTGTAATAGGAATATGACATGATCTGACCTCTTTACAGTGAGATATGGGGTCAATAAGACCCCACATCTCACCTCTAGGCTGGGAGGCCTAAAAAAAAAAAAAGATCACTGCTTCCTAGCCGAAGCGGCAAAGTTTTTTTGAATGCAGAGGCCGGGCGTGACGTCATAACATTGCGCCCGGCCTCCGACGATCATAGAGACTCCTGTGACCATCTGGTCCACCAAAAATCTCTATGGTCAAGAACCCAGGGCCGGCGGATCCATTCTCCGACTCGCCGATCCCTCAGGTGAGTCGGTAGAAGCACCGGAGGGCGGCGGGAGGGAGGGCGTCCCCTCTCGCTGCCCGTAAGAACAATCAAGCAGCGGAACAGCCGCTATAATCGTTCTTATGTTGTAGGGAATCGCTGATATCTGAATGATGCCTGTAGCTGCAGGCATCATTCAGATGTAGCGCTACCCCCCTCAGGAGCCGCTGATTGATTTGGGATCGGCGTATTAAGTTACCTCTATGTAGTGTCTAGGGGTGAAGGTAGTGAGTAGAGCAGTAATCGAATGTCCAATCTGTAGATGAAGTTTTCTGAATGCTTTATGTCTTGGTCCAACACGACCAACACATCAACTTGAGGTAGACAGGATAGGTTGATGAGAATAGAATAACTTTGCAGTATCAGGCTTTAGATAAAGAAAGCAGTCCTGCCTTCTGTAGTTGCATCAGTATGTGGCCACTCTAGTCGGAGTGGGTGAAGTGCCCCTGGACAGACCCCTGCCACAGGCCTGGCAGCCAGAGTTTTACTCGAAGGTTCTGGGAGGAACAAGTCTCTGCCACAGACTTGGCTCTGATTAAATGTAGAGACCTCTGCCACAGGCCTAGTGTAAGATAAATTGAATAGTAGAGCGAATCCTCACAGCAAATCACTTTGGGGTCACCGGTTAACAGTGTAAGTGTACCCTGTCAATGCCTGGTCACCAGATCTCCGATGGTTCGTTTAAGCCCTTTTGGATAACCTGCCTCTAGGTTCTCCTCAAGCCAATCCCCCACCGAACAGTATACAGCCTGGGATCTTCTCAAAAGAAGTGGGAACCCAGTAAGTCACTGGGGCCCCTTGGTAGCATCAGTCGCTCCAGGCCAGGAGGGCCCAGAGTCAGGAACTCTGCGTAGCACGCGACCCCAGGCCAGGAAGGCCATAGTGGTGGGGCCCGTGATGCGCGCACACCCTAAAGGTGGGTGCCGCACCCGGAACCAGGAACCCGCGAAGAACTCAGAACAACAGCCTCCTCCACAGAAATACCCCTCCCAAGAATGAGAGCAACATAACACTCTCATTCCCCACTAAATTTAACATAGCGTCCTTTCTGAAAGTAAAGGGGCGCTACACAGATATAGCCCCACAAAGCCGAGGACGTCTTTAGACGTCCAGCCGTCGGTAAATTGGGGATGTATTCAACTGCTTGACCTCCGGAAGATTTGCCTTCCTTTGTGACCAGGCCATTTTTTGCGACATGGCACTGCGTTACTTTATCTGACGATTGCGTGGTCGTGCAACGGTGTACCCAAATTAAATGTATGGCCTTTTTCCCACTAATATAGCTTTCTTTTGGTGGTATTTGATCACCTCTGTGTTTTTTTTCTTACGCTATAAATAAAAAAGAGACCGACCATCTTATCTGCGATAAAACATATCCAATAAAAAAAATTAAAACATTTCTTCATCAGTTCAGGCCAATATGTATTCTGCTACATATTTTTGGTAAAAAAAAAAAAATAGCGCTACCGCCGCAGGAGCCGCTGATTTGTTGTTGGGATCGGCGTATTAAGTTACCTCAGTGTTGTCTAGGGGTGTAGTTGGAGAACAGAATATTGAGCGAATGTCCAGACAAGGAATAGAGGTTTTCCAATGCTTTATTTCCAGGCCAACACCAACTTCAAATAGGAAGAAAAGGTTGATGAAGAAAGAGGAGAACTTTGCAGTATCAGGCCTGGATAAGAACCGAGCAATCCTGCTCTTAGTAGTACCAAATTACAGTTCGTCGCCACTCTAGCCAGAGTGGGTGAAGTGCCCCCCCGACAGACTCCTGTCACAAGTCTGACAGCCGAAGTGTCACTTTAGATTGCTGGGAGGAACAGGTCTCTGCCACAGACCTGGCTCTAGGGCCTCTGCCACAGGCCCACTACTTGGATGAGCTAAATGGACGAATTGAGCGAATCCTCCCAGTAGGTTTTTTAGCATAGGTCACCGGATGACAGCAAAGCGTACCTGTCAGCATTCTGGTCACCAGATCCCCGATTGGTTCGTTTAAGCCCTGTTGGACAACCTGCCTCCGGGTTCTCCTCAAGCCGACCCCCCAATCGAACGGCATCCAGCCTGGGATCCTTTCAATAGAACTGGGGACCCAGTAAGTCACTGGGGCGCCCCTCTCGGCAACATAGAGCTCCGCGTAGCATTTGGCCCCGGCCTGGAAGGCCATCGCCGGGGTCCGTTGGATGCGCGCACCCTAAAGGTGGATGCCGCACCTGGAACCCACGGGAAGAACTAATAAAGATGGCGTCTGCCACAGATATACTCTCCCCCAGCATGCTCCGCGAGGGAAAACTCCTCTAATTGGCTACTGGGGAAAAATTGCTCTGCCAGAACCCCTCTAGCACCACCTGTCGCCCAGGGGTGAAAACAACACCCCTGGAGCGCAGGCTGACCTACAGAACATTTCTGGAATGACAGCAGCCCACATTTGACAAATTGTGAATGGGAGCACAAATAACTCTCCCATTCCCCACTAACTTTAGCGTAGTGCCCATACTGGAAGTAAGGGGGTGCTACAAAAAGAATCACATTAAAGGAACACTAAAGGCAATTATATATATTTTTTTTAAATAACAAACATGTTATACTTACCTCCACTGTGCAGCTCGTTTTGCACAGAGTGTCCCCGAATCCTCCCTGAGTCTTCTGGGGTCCCTCGGCGGCTGTCTCGGCTCCTCCTCGCAAAAGCTTTCCACCTTCATGCGAGCGAGCTCGCATGGTGGAAAGATTTTGCGGTCGCGCTCCTGTGATACAGCGACGGGCATAGCCGCCGACTGTATCACTCGGCCCCGCCCCCGGCGTGCCGCGTCATCAGATGTGATTGACAGCAGCGACAGCCAATGGCTGCGCTGCTATCAATCTGTCCAGCCTAGCCAATCAACGGGCAGGCTGGGAACTGAAGAGGATCACGAGGACGCGCACGAGAGGGTGAGGTAAGTAAAACGGGGGTTCGGGGGGGGGGGGCCGTACCGTCGGATGTTTTTTCACCTTAATGCATAGGATGCATTAAGGTGAAAAAACATTTACCTTTACAACCCCTTTAAGTGTATATTGATTGGTTTGCACAAAAGTTATAGCTTCTAGAAACTATGGGATATTTTTTCTTTCTTTTTTTATTATTATTAACATTTTTACTAGTAATGGTGGCGGTCAGTGACTTATAGCAGGATTGTGATATCGCGGTGAACATTCTGACACTTTTTGGGGACCAGTGACACTAATACAGTGACCAGTGCTAAAAATATGCACTGTCACTGTACTAATGACACTGGCTGGGAAGGGGTTGAACATCAAAGGGTTAACTGTGTGCCTGACCAGTGTTTTTCTAAACTGTGGGAGGTGCTTTTACTAGGGGAAGACATGGATTCTAGTTCCTGCTTTGTAGAGACACACAATCCATGCCTTCCCCCCTCCTGTTAGAATGGCAATCTGCCCTGTTTTCATAGGCACTTCTGTCTCTCTGGCTGGTATAAACACAGCGGGAGCGAGCCGCTGGCGCCCCTACGGAAGTGCAGAATCACATGTATACTTTTTAAAATGTATACAGTCTTGAGCAGCTGCATGTCAGTGTCCTGCTGGGCAGCCATGGGCGCTAAAACCACAGCTCAACCACCTGGTTTTACTGCCCCCGGCCGCTCATCTGGGCAAGGTCTAACTATGAATCTGATGTATCTGTACTTTGGTTTCTAATAACATCCGATCTATGTATGTGCTGGATGGAGGGCCCCGTTTTCATGTGAACTACTTTGCTAGCCTAGGCAAGGCTGTGGTTGCCGGTTGCTTGCATGTCTGGCACCTGGGTCCAGGGCTGCTGTTAGAAATCACGGGGGCCCCATAAAGCCTACTGGACAGGGCCCCCCCTCCCCTTTCTGAAAGTTACTAAGGACATAGATTTATTAGTCCCTTTCCTTGCAGCCTCAGATGAATGAATAGGAGGCTTTATTCTTATTCACAAACAGAAGGATAGTAAACACAGTTTACTATGTTTCAGTGATGAATGGACACAGGAGTGATTGATTCCAATCACTCACTGTGTGTAAGGGTCTTGTAAAGACCCCCCTTAATTATGTACTTGTAATTATGTGTTTTACTGTGACTTAACTTAGAGTGAGTCTTTAACAATTACTTTTAGCTGGCCAGTCTCATATGTGGTAACATTGTTTTCTCTTTCGTTTATTGACTGACACAGCACTTTAAATCTTGAGCTTAGGGTTATATCGCCACCTTCAGTAGAGGACTAAGCAGAACATGTAAAAACAGCAAAACTGAACAGTTCCGCCCAGGGGGCGGTCCTACTGGCTATAACCCCTCATACTTCATCCAGCAACTCAGTTCGTCAAAAAGCAGTATAAACATAAATAAGGAGGGGTGGGTGCTGTGCCAGTCAATGAACTTCAGAGAAAGGGCTCTTTCACACGGAGCGGATCCATATTGATCCGCTCTGTTAGCCCGTTTGGCTCAGCGGGTTTTCCTCAGTTAATCCCCGCTGAGCTGTCGGCGGACAGGGCGGTCCCTGCACACTGTGCAGAGATGCCCGGATGAATACGGACCATGCGCGTGAAAGGGCCCAAAAGGATTTTATGGCGAGTACAAAAATCCTATTGTTATTAACCACTTCCCGACCTCCTCATGTACATTTACGTCGGCAGAATGGCACGGACAGGCACATCAACGTACCTGTACGTGCCTGCCTAGATGTGGGTGGGGGGTCCGATCGGGACCCCCCCCCCGGTACATGCGGAGGTCGGGTCCGCTCGGGGAGCGATCCGGGACGACGGCGCGGCTATTTGTTTATAGCCGCACCGTCGCAATCGCTCCCCGGAGCTGAAGAACGGGGAGAGCCGTGTGTAAACACGGCTTCCCCGTGCTTCACTGTGGCGGCGCATCGATAGAGTGATATCTTTTATTAGGGAGACACGATCGATGATGTCATTCCTACAGCCACACCCCCCTACACTAGTAAACACACACAGTGATCCCTAAATGTTACAGCGCCCTCTGTGGTTAACTCCCAAACTGCAACTGTCATTTTCACAATAAACAATGCAATTTAAATGCATTTTTTGCTGTGAAAATGACAATGGTCCCAAAAATGTGTCAAAATTGTCCGAAGTGTCCGCCATAATGTCGCAGTCACGAAAAAAATCGCTGATCGCCGCCATTACTAGTAAAAAAACGAAAAAAAATAAAAATGCAAAAAAACTATCCCCTATTTTGTAAACGCTATAAATTTTGCGCAAACCAACCGATAAACGATTATTGCGATTTTATTTACCAAAAATAGGTAGAAGAATACGTATCGGCCTAAATTGAGGAAAAAATAATTTTTTATATATGTTTTTGGGAGATATTTATTACAGCAAAAAGTAAAAAATGTTGAATTTTTTTCAAAATTGTCGCTCTATTTTTGTTTATAGCGCAAAAAATAAAAACCGCAGAGGTGATCAAATACCACCAAAAGAAAGCTATATTTGTGGGGAAAAAAGGATGCCAATTTTGTTTGGGAGCCACGTCGCACGACCACGCAATTGTCTGTTAAAGCGACGCAGTCCCGAAATGTAAAAACCCCTTGGGTCTTTAGCCAGCATATTGGTCCGAGGCTTAAGTGGTTAAAAGATGATACGATATATGTGAGAACTAGAAAATACTTGACAGCTTTGTTTATAAATATAATCGTAAATACTGATAAATATGTCTGGGACATAATAAGGCCTCATGCCCACTGACGTTTTAAAAAAACGGGCTGTAAAGCTAGTACAGACACCAGAAAAAAAGCAGCGTTTTTAACGTGATTTTTTCCGCGTTTTGCATTGAATTCAATGCACGTTTTGCCGCCCTAGTTTTCAGCCATGTTTTTCTGTCTCTATTCAAAATCAATGGTTCCCTATGGGAGCCCATTAATTTGAATAGAGGTCGCACCAGAAGTCGGATCAAGATGATCCGACTTGCGGGGCGACAGGTGTGCGGAGAATCTTGAAGGTGAACTCCGCGCAAAATTAATTATTTTTTTTGCGTGAGGTTCCCCCCAGGATGATACCAGACCCTTCGGTCTGGTATGGATTTTAAGGGGGAACACCTATGCCGAAAAAACGGCGTGGGGGTTCCCCCAAAATCCATACCAGACCCTTATCCGACCACGCCGCCCGGCCGGTCAGGAATGGGGGTGGGGACGAGTGAGTGCCCCCTCCTGAACCGTACCAGGCCGCATGCCCTCAACATGGGGGGGGTGGGTGCTTTGGGGCAGGGGGGGGGCACTGCGCCCCCACCCCAAAGCACATTTGTCCCCATGTTGATGGGGACAAGGGCCTCTTCCCGACACCACCAGGAGCATGCTGGGACTGTGACGTCATAAGAGGCCTATATAAATGAGAATAGACCACTGATCAGAACCACTGGCTTTTTCCACACCTGTGTGACATAATTTTTAAGAGCAGAATCCAATCCTGCGTTTGTGAAGGGACTGTGATGGGTTATGGTGTGAAGGCAACACCAACACCCAAGGCCAAATTTTTAAGCACCTGTTACTTCTATCCAAAGTTTGCAAAAGAGACACCAGACTTTATCTAAAAAAAATATATAATCTTGGCCTGAGTGTACTATAATTTGGCTTCTTCACATAAGGCTTACTCACTATAGTGCAAAACTTTTTTTTCTTTATAAACTGTATGTCAGTTTGGCTGCAGCAGGTTCTATACACGGTAGAGATGGGCCACTTTAAAGGCAGGTGATGGGGACCCCCTAGGCACTATATTTAAAGGATTTTCTTATTTTTTATTGTTTTACTTTAAGCATCATTAAAATCACTGCTTTCTTAAAGTTGTTTTTTTGCATTGATACATGTCCCCCAAGGTAAGACCTGGGCCCCATACCCTTTTCATGACCAATAACTTGCATATAAGCCTTAAAAATTGGGATTTTTTTTCTTCTTTTAATTATGGTCCCATTGACTTTATTAGGGTTCTGGGCTCTGGTCAGAACTTTTTCTCTGAGTGCCCCGAGACGAAGTGATTCTTTCACGAAACGCGTCGGGCGGAGCGAGTGACGTGCGGATGCCATCCCCTTCATCGTGAGACTCCATACACGAGTGGTTTTGTTCCTGGATACGTCCGGCCGGCGTTACAGGCCAATGCTGTTTATGTCTACGCAAATGTGAGTTGTTTACCTGCTACATTTGGTTTTTTTAATAAATCATCCTGGTTTTATGCTATGTGGAGCTCTGTTTTTCTTTTTTATACCCACTGCTGAGCCCTGTATGGTCACGGATACATCAATCTCTAGTTCCAGTGGAGGTGTTACTACATGCCCTAAGCTCCAAGGTTGAGCGATATGCTGATTGTGGTCCGGCAGGACCCTGTTCTCTGGTAAGCAGCCGCATAATTGGTGGTGGATTCACGTTTGGTGCCTAAGATCATCATTCTTTTTCTGCAACTTACACGGGTGTCTTCCCTTTTACCTGGATTGTTTCATGGACTTGTTGTTCACTTGAATTTATTCTTGGATTTATGGACTTTGATTTTTTTCACTTTTTTTCATATATTTATGTTCACAATTGTTATGGTTATGAGAACTCTATGGTGCTGTGATGCTTGTGTTGATGACTGCTTTTTAGCAACTTAACACTAAGGGTTCCATAATCTCTTTTTACACAGATTCAGGTGGTTCTGGCCCCCTGACTCTGTATGATTGACACATTTGGTTTGCAATATCAGAGTCTTATTATAGTTATATATAGCACATGAACTTGGGCTGACGCCCACATACGTTTGATGGTTTGCTATATTTAAGCCATTTGATTTAGCGCAATTATTTCCTTTTTTTCACACGTTCTGTTTATACACATTTTAATTGCTGCTTATCAATCCGATCCTTCAATTTTGTCTTAGCGCAGTTGTTCCCATTCCTTTTACCAGAACTTTTTCTCTGTCCTGGAGTTCTGGTGTAGAACAGAACCCAGGGGTGTTCTGCCCATCACTACAACTTGCATGCTTGCCTAAAGATTGCCTGTCCGAACATTGTCAATTCAATGCTCAGTCTTCCACCTAATACTTTTTTTATTTATTTATTCATGAGCCTTGATGAAGAGAAAATATTGTAACCCTTGAAACACTTTACATTCACTCATAAGCCCTGATGGAGAGAACATAAGAACCCTCGAAACATGTTGGCTTTTTGTACAAATTCTACTTGAACAGTTTTTTTATCAAATTAAATTTGTTCCTTGGACTACAATACTTTGGTCTGGCACAGAAATCCTATTTTGTTTTCTAGTCCAACTAAAAAGTAGTTTTATGTATTGAGCTTAGCCAACCAAT